>NW_021897411.1:0-607 GCF_006229205.1 Suricata suricatta
TTGGGGATCCATGCCCATGGATTGTACACTGGGAGGTGGGTACATGTTGTCTTGCAGGGGACAAGTCTTGGTACTGTCTTCAGTGAAGGGAGGAGTGCCAGCTCTTAGTAGAGATGTGTGGCCCGCCCACAGGTTCCAAAGATGCAGAGTGCTCTGGGGTTCCAAATTTGGAGGCGCCTTTGCCCAGGTGATCCCGTCCTAAATGCAGGTGTCCCAGCCAGATCTTGATCCTCATGGAGGCAGCTTGTCTTGGTTATTTCCCCTCTGGAGTCTGCTCATCTGACTATTAAGCCAGAGTCGACTCCTGTTGTCATTGTATTAACTTGTTTTTCCTGACGTAGGAAATGAAGTCTCTTCTGAGGGACCATAGAGATTTTCTGCCTTTTGTTTTCATTTATTGCCTGTACATTTTCGTTAACTTTGTCCAGAAGAATACTTTCAAAGTTCCCAGGACCAGAAGCATCAGCCTCACCTTGGATCTTTTTAAACACATAAATTCTTTGGTGCCACCTCAGACCTTCGAAATTAGAAGGATTATACCAGGGCCTAGAAATCTGTGTTTCACCAAACCCCGCACATCTTTTTTAATTCATGGTAAGGTCAGAAC
>NW_021897412.1:0-1368 GCF_006229205.1 Suricata suricatta
CCCCCCTCCCCGCCCCCATCTGGCGGCTCCCGGACTCTTTGCACTTTGATAATAAGCTAGTGACACGTTATGCAGTTCCCTGAGTTCTGTGAGCCGCTGCAGCAAATTAACGGAACCCAAGGCCGAGGTCAGCGGTGCAGCCTGCACTTGTGAGGCGGGGCAGGTCCTGTGGGGCCGAGCGTGCAGCCCGCGGGGTCCCGGCCTCCCTTCCGCAGGCAGCGGTGGGACTGGTTGAGTTCTCAGACGCCCTGTCGGTGCCTGGGAAATGCCTGGATGACCGGAGGCCCCCCAACCCCGCCAGAACCTACTTTACACCCCGTGTCCCACCTGCTCCGTCCCCACGCCCCGGCCCATCCCTCCTCTGCAGAAGCACCAGGGCTGCTGTGTAGATGCAGCTGGCCAGCTCGTGCTGGAGTGTGAGGGGCACGTAAAGGGCACCGAGTAAGAAAGGAACCAACAGGGGGAGGCTGCAGCGAGAGGGTGGAGGGGCTGAACACTTAGCGCAGCCAAGAAGGCAGGCCCGTGACTGGAGCGGTGGAGGCTTCGAGAAGGGAGAGGAAGGGGCACCTTCAACACAGACACCCTCTCCCCCCAGGAGGCTCCCCTCACCCACCTCATCGTTCTGGGCTCACCTGGACCCAGAAGGGCCACCGACTGGAAGGATGTGGTCCCTCCTGTGGCCCGGGCGCTGTCGCCACCCAGCTCCCTGGGCCTGTGGCATCGGGACCAGTCACTGGGGCGAAGCAGGAGTGGAGTTCAAATCATCCACCAGAAACCGCGTGGCCACTGCCCCTCCGGCCCAGGGCTCAGGGGCCCAGCCCACAGGCTAAGCCATGTGCAGAGCAGACTCAGTGGGGGCCAGCCTGGGGCAGGGCAGCGGGGACACGACGCAGGAGGCCAGAGAAGGAGAGCAGGCAGCTGAGGAAACAGAAGCAGTGAGCCAGTGGTTCGGGCCCAGCGCAGAGGTGTAAGAGCCAGGACTCAGCAGGCGGAGGTCTGTGGGCTGCACTTTCAGGGGGTTCTGGGAATTGGTCTACAAACCTGAAGGAACCGGGGCTCAAGGGAATCCCACATTCAGAGCTGGCATCCACGGCGGCGGCGGTCCTGGGGGGCAGGCCGGCACCAACCACGAGGCCGTGGAGCCAGGACAGGCTCTGCCAGTTGGACACGCACACGAGCGAGTTCGGGGGCACGGCCCACACTCAGCCTCATCTTCCTCCTCTGAAAACTGGTGGGACGCAGGCGTTGGTGTGAATGATGTCCCCACAAAATGCTAAGAGGAATGTGTACCTGTGAGTCTCCCGGGATCCCGGGGACTTGGCAGCCTCCAGGTGGGGGCTGCGCAGAGGCACCAGGCCCCCTGACACT
>NW_021897413.1:0-607 GCF_006229205.1 Suricata suricatta
GAGCCAACCAAGCATCCCATAAATACTGTTTTATTAAGGCTGCTCACAAGCTATTTCTTGTCTGAAATGCTTATTTATTTATTTATGAGAGAGAGAGAGAGAGAGTGAGAGAGAACAAGCAGAGGAGGGGCAGAGAGAGAGGGAGATAGAGGATCTAAAGCAGGCTCTTCGTTGTCAGCACAGAGACTATGTGGGGTTCAAACTCATGAACCGCGAGATCGTGACCTGAGCCGCAGTCAGAAGCTTAACCGATTGAGCCACCCAGGGTCCCACGCATGAGCCAATTCCCTATGACAAGTCTGTCTCTATCAACCTGCCCTCCTACATACCTGTCTGTCCATCCTAGTCAGTCTGTTTCTTCAGAGAAGCTGACCAGTCCTCTAAGAAACGCCACATCTTGCCGGCAGTCTAGGCAGGGGCCTGGGACACAGTCTCCCTCCCAGGCCCCAAGGGAACAACACGGCCCACACGGGACCTGTGACTTCTAGTCCCCAGAACTGACACCGTACATCTCTGTTATTTACTCCACCGGGTTTGCGCCAAACTAATACACCTTCTCCTCTATCAATCGCACAAGAGAATTTAACAGGCAGCCACTATTTCCCTT
>NW_021897414.1:0-607 GCF_006229205.1 Suricata suricatta
GCAGTCCTTGCAGTGCAGGGGGCGGGGTGCGCCGTGGAAATGCGGTCCGTGGTCCCGTTCCCAAAACCAGGTTCGAATTGCTCGCGCCCGGCGCAGCCGCTGCTCGGGTCGCTTCCGCCGCCGCGGCGCGCGCTTCCCCAGCGCAGCCGCTTCTCGCCGCCACAGGGGCCTGATTCCCCGGCGGAGATGGCTTAGGGCTGGGGGCTGCTCCTTCTGTCGCACCACCCCGGTTCGGGATTCCGGCTGCCCAGCAGTTATTTATGGAGTGGGTTTCTGTCTCCACGCGCAGCCAAGCCTTCTATGCCTCTTCCCCAGAGACAGTTCTATGAGCGCGTTCCGACTCTGTCGCTTCCCTTTGTCTCCCGGGCGCCCGGCACCTGTGCCACGCTGGGCTGGGGATCTTCCCTTCCCTGCCCGTCCGGGCTGGCCCGTCCTCGGATCTCCCCCGTTCGCCCCCACTCACTCAGGTATCCTTGAGGTTCTATTCCTTCTGGAGTTCGTATTTTCTCCTTCCGCTCTCTCAGTTGAACGTAATATCCCTCTCAGTTCGAAAAACGGTGCGGAGGGAGTTTACAGAGCTCCCTTCTTCTCCGCCATTTTGGCTCCA
>NW_021897415.1:0-607 GCF_006229205.1 Suricata suricatta
AACTGAGCCACCCACGTGCCCTGTCTTGGTTTTTTAAAACAAGTGTCCAGTGCAATTTCTCTTTGACAAGTTCTAAAAATATAAAATAATTTAATATTTAATATTTAATATTTGATTTAATACTTTGATTTAATACTTTCATCTCTGAAAGTTTTTCTTAAAAATTTTTTAATGTTTATTTATTTTTGATACAGAGAGAGACAGAGCATGAGAGGGGGAGGGTCAGAGAGAGAAGGAGACACAGAACCGGAAGCAGGCTCCAGGCTCTGAGCTAGCTGTCAGCACAGAGCCTGATGCAGGGCTCGAACCCATGAATGTGAGATCTGACCTGAGCCAAAGTCAGAGGCTTAACCGACTGAGCCACCCAGGCACCCCTGAAAGTTTTTCTTAAAGAAGTAATTCAGCATCTAGTAAAAGGATTTATTCATAAATTTGATAGCAGTGAAAAAACAGGAGAAGAAATAGGTAGTTCTTCAAATGTCCAAACTCAGGGGATCAGTGAGCAAACCAAAGTGTCGCAATTCAATTGTATATACGGTAGCCATTAACAGGCATACGTATGAAGGTAGAGCAATATGAAAAATGTTCATTATGTTACAGAGTGCTT
>NW_021897416.1:0-607 GCF_006229205.1 Suricata suricatta
AAAGAATGAAATATGGCCATTTGTAGCAAAGTGAATAGACCTCGAGGGTGTCATGCTAAGCGAAATAAGTCAGGCGGAGAAGGACAGATACCATATATTTGAACTCATAGGTCTAACAGGAGAAACTTAACAGAGGACCATAGGGAGGGGAAGGGGGAAAGAGAGTTGGGGAGAGAGAGGGACACAAAACCTGAGAGACTATTGAATACTGAAAATGAACCATGAACTGAAGGGGGCGGGGGAGGATGAGAAGGGGGTGATGGTCATGGAGGGGGGTACTTGTGGGGAGAAGCACTGGGTGTTATATGAAAACCAACTTGACAATAAACTATTATAAATTTAAACAATTTTTTAAAAATAAAATTTAAATCATCAAAAAAAACCCTTTTTCAAATGGTTATCACTAGGTGAGTAGAAATCTGAGTGTTTTTATATGCTTGCTGGTCTCAGTTTTCTTGAAGTTTAGATTTTTTTTAAGTTTATGTATTTATTTTTGAGACAGAGTTGGGGAGGGGCAGAGAAAGAAGGTGAGAGAGATCCCAAGCAGGCTCTGCACTGCCAGCACAGAGCCTGATTTGGGGGTTTGAACTCACGAACCATGAAATCA
>NW_021897417.1:0-607 GCF_006229205.1 Suricata suricatta
GGAGAGCAGATTCTCAGGCTTGAGGCCTCGGTGTGTGATGCCCAGTGTGTCCAGGTACCGAACCCCGTCCGGCACCATCTGCAGCACCCGTGTGGCTCACGTTCAGTGAAGGAACCCTTGGCGATGATGCGATCAGAGCTCCCCGCCGGTGGCCGCTCTGTCACCATGTCCACACGCTCCGGCGTCTCGAACACCTCCACCAGCTGGATGACGTTGGCGTGATGCGCCCGGCGGGGCACACGCAGCCCTGACACACCTCTCGCCCTTCCCGATTCGTGGTCTCCATCATCTCGATGGCATGTGGCAGCCGGGTTGCACGGTGCTCCACACGCACCACTCGGCTGACACTGCCCCGGCCAATCAGGGCTTTGGTGTCACCTTAGCTGTCACGCGAGGGGCAAACTCAGGCCTGTACGTAGCCACCCTGGCCCCGCGCGGCGGTTCTGAGGGAGGCTCTGTGGGGCCGGCAGGGGGGCACCAGGGCATGGGTTTGCACACTGACTGGCTGCCGGGAACCCAGCTCTGGGAGCACCAACACTGTCCACCTCTGTGATGAAGGGCTTGTACACATCACTCTTAGTGCCACTGAAGGGCTCCCCCTTCTTGA
>NW_021897418.1:0-607 GCF_006229205.1 Suricata suricatta
CCAGTTAATTTTTTTTAAGTTTATTTATTTTTGAGAAAGAGAGCGAGTGAGCGTTCACACATGAGCAGGGGAGGGGAAGAGAGAGGGGGTGACAGAGAATCCCAAGCTGTCAGCACAGTCTGACATGGGGCTCAAACTCACAGACTGTGAGATCATGACCTGAGTTGAAACCAGGAGTTGGATGCTTACCTGAGCCTCCAGGGGCCCCTGTTTCCGGTTAATTCTGCGGGTAGTGTAAGAGAATGTTCAGTGTCATTTTCTGCATATGGCTGTCAGTTTTCCCGGCACCATTTATTGAAGGGACTGTCCTTTCCCCCTTGTATGTTCTTGGCACCTTTATCAAAGGCTAGTTGGCCAAGTGTGCATGGGTTTATTTCCAAGCTATCTATTCTGGTCTGTCGGTCTCCGTGTCTGTTTTCTGCCTGTATCTACTGTTCTCATTATTATACTTCGTAACACAGTTTGAAATCACACGTGTGATGCCTACAGCTTTGTTTTTGGTCTCAAGATAGCTTTAGCGAGTCATAGTCCTTTGTGGTTCGATATCAATTTGAGCATCGATTTTTCTATTTTGTGAAAAATGCTACTGGAATTTTGATAGAGATTA
>NW_021897419.1:0-607 GCF_006229205.1 Suricata suricatta
CCGAGGAAGAGGCTGCCATGTCAAGCAGGAGGCAGAGAACAAATGAGTAAAGGCAATTCTTACAGGATGGTGAAGGTGCGGTTGTAGCTGTCGGGCTCTGGCACGGGCACGCTGCGGAGCCTCTGCGGCAGGCTGAGACCGACACATGACAGCGTCTCATCTTTGCAGGTACAGCGGTCACATAGTTTGAGGTATGTGGTGGCATTCTGTTCTGGTGGCTCAGTTAAAGTTGTGTATGCCTTTGGGGAGGTATAGTTTACAAAACGCACCACTGAATGCTGAGTTGGAGGAAAACCTGTCTCAAATGACTCTGGTTGCTGGTCCATAGGTGGAGCCGTGACTTCAGACAGGTTTGGACGCTGACTCTGAACCTGTTCTGGATGTGCAAGTGTCACCTGAAGGTCCTTAGGGGAAGGAGTCATAGTCTTCACGGTTGTAGAATGTTCAGCCTCTGTAGGTTCTGCAGTTATGGTAAGCCCCATGTCCACAGGACGAAATGGGATGGTGGGTGATGCTGGATGCTGACGTTGATCCTCACTTGGAGTTGGAACTGTCACTTCCTGCTGGAATGGGTATTCAACTCCAACCGCCTTACGTGGCTCTGGAG
>NW_021897420.1:0-607 GCF_006229205.1 Suricata suricatta
AGATGGGCACGTAGGTGCAGCCTTGAGGGCTCCAGGAGTTCCAGGCAAGATGGGAATCTAGGCAATTTGGGGGGACAGGCCATCCACAATGAGAGGCAGGAGCCTCCACCGCACAGTTCAGCGTTATCCACAGTGGGTACCCCAACCACCTGAATGCAGTACCCCCTAAAGTGCACATTACTGTAAAACCACCACCACCGTAACGCCCGATTCCTGTGTTCCAGGCCTGACCTCTGGGTCAGTGTTGTCTGAGGTGGGTCCCAAAACCCACACGGTCCTACCCCACGGCCTAAGAAGCCCTCCCTCACCTGTCCCCTAAAGACCTTGGACCCTCACCCCTGCACCCAGAGGTTTAGAAAGCGGCTGGTTACAGCTGTGCAGGCTGTGTAACTTCCTCTTCTGCCCAATGGAGCCACTTGTCTGAGCCTTGACCCAGAGCACGGTCATCCAGTCTGTGATGACCCAGCCGGCTCCCAGAGACATGGGGCTTCCTCTGGACAGGTGTCTGATGCCTCCTCCAGAGATGCCTACGAGCCCCCCTTTAAACATTAGCGGGCAATGATCTCTGCGGGCCTGACAACCCAAGACAGTGGGAGGAAAAGAAAGG
>NW_021897421.1:0-607 GCF_006229205.1 Suricata suricatta
GTAACAATGTTGAGAACTCATTCATATGCTGTACTACCTAGTGGTATCAAATGCTACCATTTAAGGTAAAATCACTGGCATAAAAACTAAAGTAAAAATCATAAACCCTTATATATTGGATAATATTCTATTTATTTATTATGTCAGTGGTTTTTACCTTTTGTGGAAAATTTATTTATAACAAAGGTATTTTTATCTGTATGACATAATAAATTAGTTTGCAATAAGAAATTTTTACTTTCTTTTTTTGTTTTTTTTTTTGTTTTTTAATAGTTTATTTTCAAATTGGAGTCTATATAACACCCAGTGCTTCTCCCCACAAGTGCCCCCCACCATGACCATAACCCCCTACCATCCCTGCCCCTCCCCCTTCAGTCCATGGTTCATTTTCAGTATTTAATAGTCTCTCATGTTTTGTGTCCCTCACTCTCCCCAGCTCTCTTTCCCCCTTCCTCTCCCCATGGTCCTCTGTTATGTTTCTCCTGCTAGACCTATGAGTGCAAACATATGGTATCTGTCCTTCTCTGCCTGACTTATTTCACTTAGCATGACACCCTCGAGGTCCATCCACTTTGCTACAAATGGCCGTATTTCATTCTTTCTCATT
>NW_021897422.1:0-607 GCF_006229205.1 Suricata suricatta
AACAAACAGCCACTACCAGGCATGCAGATGGTCTAATTACTGAAGATGCAATAAATCCATGATATATAGTCTCCCACTGATAAATCCAGAGTAGAGACTGATTTGACACACATTCTCCTGTGGGTTTTGTGGGAACTGAACACTTACTATGAGCACCCAAATAATGGACTAAGGGTGCCAGAGACCTGACGGTGCCTATTCTTCCTGTTCCAGTGACATCAATCAACTAGGACCTGGACTCTCAATTTAAGATGACTTTTGGCTGATTTGAAAATAAAATGTCCATTGCCACATTCCTTGACAAATATGCATGTGTGCTCAGTGTAAATCTGACCCGACTTTGTTGTGTGGGGAGATAGATTGGGATACATACCTGGTGTTCTATTCTTGCAAGTAAAACCGGTTCTTTTCCTATGTTTTGGTTGGTGGTATCTTTTGGTTCAGCAGCTACCAAGGGTGAAATCAATTGTGGGTTATAATTTCACAACGTGTCTGGATATTTACTCTTTTATTTTTGTTTCTTTGAGGTTTTTTCGGGGTTTTTTTTCTTTATTTTTGATAGACAGAGAGTGACAGCGTGAACAGGGGAGGGTCAGAGAGAGAGGGA
>NW_021897423.1:0-1368 GCF_006229205.1 Suricata suricatta
TATTTTTTTCTGTGTTTCTGTCTTTTCTTTTTAATGTTTATTTTTGAGAGAGACACCCTGAGCACGAGTGGGGGAGGGGCAGAGAGAGAGGGAGACACAGAATCTGAAGTAGGTTCTAGGCTCTGAACCATCAGCACAGAACCCAAAGCAGGGCCCTAACACATGAACCGTGAGATCATGACCTAAGCTGAAGTCGGACGCTTAACCGATTGAGTCACCCAGGGGCCTTTGTGTATCTGTCTTTTGATTTTATATATCATGTGGAGAGTGAGCTAAGGCTGCAGTTTAAAGGATATGTTTGCCTGGAAAAGTCACCCCAATCCTGACTCAGTCTGAGACTTAGATTATCATATGATAAAAAGAACGAGAGAATTTTTGTCTGTCAGAGGCACAGTTGAGCTTGCTTACTAACATCCATTCATAAAATAGTGAAGAATAAAATAGAATCAAAATATTTAGTGAAGGTAGTAATTAATATGTATCAAGATGCCATTATTAGTAGATATAAATTTCAGTGGATTAAATAGAATTGCATTTTCATTTTTCAATTAAAGTGCTGATTTCTAAATATTTTTCTAATAAAGTTCCAGGAAGAATTATAAATTTACTTTAGTTCTTACCAAAAAAAAACACAACAAAACCTAATTTGTGTCTTTCTTTTGCATAGCATTTGTGCAGTAGAGAAACCCTTTAAAAATTTTTTTAAAAGTTTATTTTTGAGAGAGAGAGAGAGACAACGTGAGCAAGGGAGGGTCAGAGAGAGGGAGACACAGAATACAAAGCAGGATCCATGCTCTGAGCTAGCTGTCAGCACAGAGCACGACGTGGGGCTCAAACCCACGAACCGTGAGATCATGACCTGAATTGAAGCCAGCCGCTCAGCCAACTGCGCCACCCAGGTGCCCAGAGAAACTCTTTAAACTTTGGCTTTTACAAACCACTGTTGTTGGTTAAAAGATTTGTTTGAAAACCTTGCTTCTTCTATGGGCCTTCCAGATTTTCCTATGAACTCTACATGCAATCTTTTTCTATCTGAAGGTGTTTAGCCTTTACCCAAAGCATATTTCCATTTGGATTCCCTGGACATGTAGAAATCCTATAAGATTTACTCTGTGTATCCATAGTACATGGCTTTGGCCTCGTGCATGCCCATTTTCCTCAGTAACTTAAAAAAAAAATTATGTTTAGTAATCAGTAGAGTAATGGTGGTTCTCAAGGCATTTTTCAGCATTCCTACAAGGCTAATAGTAATCATATTTGTCAGCTGTTTTTAACTTAAGCTCATAATGGAATTGAGGAAGGAAACGAATCCAGAATATCTAAATCTTTCCAACTGTATGATAGAGACATTTTGAATATTTACCTTCA
>NW_021897424.1:0-607 GCF_006229205.1 Suricata suricatta
TCATATGGCTGTTTTAGTTAACATTTATCTCAGCAGAAACAAGCAAGCACTACCCTGGGTTTGCTCCTCGCTAATTAAACTACTTCCTAACTTTAGACAAATAAGTCATTATAATTTAAATGAGATTATTTCTTATTTTGAAAGTGGAATGAAAATAAATTTTTTAAAACATCTAGGCTCCAGGCAACCGGAGCACAGTAGGTTAAGTGTCAGACTCCTGATCTCTGTTCTGGTTGTAATCTCACAGTTCGTGAGTCCCAGCTCTGGGTCGGGCTCTGTGCTGGTGGTGGGGAGCCTGTTTGGATTCTCTCTCTCCTTCCCTCTGCCCCTCTGTCTGATGTCCTCTCTCTCTCTCTCTCTCTCTCTCTCTCTCTCCCTCTCCCTCTCCCTCTCCCTCTCTCTCAAAATAAATAAACTTAAAAATATCTAGGCTCAAAAATCCATCCTATAACTGAGAAAGCCTGCCACTCATTGATCGTTAATACTGCTATTTCCCAGACCTAATGTTCTTATCTAAATTGTAATAAAAGCTCTATTTTTATAAGTAGTTTTGATTATTTAATGAAATGTTACATTTGCAGAACATACTGTAAGCCATAAGGCATTG
>NW_021897425.1:0-607 GCF_006229205.1 Suricata suricatta
CACAGTTAGTAACTGTGAAGTCTTACCTTTAGAAATAAGCAATCTGACTCCAAAAGTTGTGTCCTTGCAAGTACCATGGAAAAAATACTTGCAAAGAGCACATATGATAATATGCTTGGACTCATTGATATCAAAAGAAATGTCCAATACAGGGGTATGGAGGGATTAGTAGAAATCATAACTATTACAGTGGCAGTCTATGATTCCAAGGGCAACCCAGAGAAGGCAATGAGGGTCATATTGGAGGAAATGAGTCTCTCCTCTCAATGTCTACATGAGAATCTCCAAGTGATCTTAGAAATAAAAATGCCAGGGACATGTGTAATTTAGCTGTTGTTACCCACAATATTAACTCTCAATTCCCTGAATTCAGACAATCAAACTATTCTCCCTCAAGAAAAAGTTTGTATGGTAATCAAGTTTTAAAATTTGATCATGGTTTTTCTTCTTGGGTGTATTAACATGGTGAATACCACCAATCTTGTTCTCTCCTGCCCCTTAACAGAGTCTTCCTTGTACTAGGGGTTATGCTGCATAAACATGCAAGACAAAGACACGGTGTGTTGTGTGTGTGTGTGTGTGTGTGTGTGTGTGTGTGTGTGTGTGT
>NW_021897426.1:0-607 GCF_006229205.1 Suricata suricatta
ACATTTCCCCAGATATTCAAAACAAATTCACATCTCTCTATGCTTCTAACTTTTCAGAATTTGAAGCAGTATTTCCCTCATCCTTGTTATGGGCTATGCTTTTTAATTAAATATATTTAATATATTGCTAGTCAGGAACCGGTATAATATAATGAGCTTAGACCTAGCAGCAATACTATCACTTATTTTAATTTTATGAAAGCTTACCAAAAACACCTAACTGTATATTTATGTTTTTTTAAAATGTTTATTTATTTTTGAGAGAGAGAGAGAGAGAAAGAGAGAGAGAGAAAAAAAAGAGAGAGAGAAAGAGACAGAACGCGAGCAGGGGAGGGGCAGAGAGAGAGGGAGACGCAGAATCCAAAGCTGTCAGCACAGAGCCCGACGCAGGGCTCGAACTCAGGAACAGTGAGATCATGACCTGAGCCGAAGTCGGATGCTCAACCGACTGAGCCATCCAGGTGCCCTAGTATATTTGCAGTTGTATCATTTTCCTGTGGAATTTGTAGTTTCTTTTAAATCATTGACACTTTCCTTCCCTACATCCCACATTGCCACAATCAATAGAGTTGATTGTATTTACTTTTCTAGCTGTAACTAAAATTCT
>NW_021897427.1:0-607 GCF_006229205.1 Suricata suricatta
TGAGAAGCGCACAGGAAAGAAACACCATCTCCTGGGCAGCAGGTAACATGTTGAAGGATAGGGCATGAAGTGGTGCATTTTTATTTGCTTAGCAGCTGCTTTAGTACCACTACTTGTGGCAGAAGTTGAGCCCCGAGAGGCCTGAGATCATGTAGATCAGACGTTTCTCAAAGTTTAACTTGTATGCAATCAATCACTACGGATCCCGTTAAACTACAGGTTCTGATTTAGGCCTGGGAGAGACCCAAGCTGTGCTTTTCTAGCGAACTCCCGGGTGATTCCAGTCCTGCTGACATCCTTGGCCCACAGTCGGAGTAGCAAGGATGGAGGACACTAGGGATGGACACTGAATGGACAGATGCGGAGAAGAGTCCGGGATGGGACCAAGAGAGATGCGGGACAGACTCGGAGCTGATGAGGCAAGCCAGGCGTGGAAGCCTTTACTCTTCACAGTGTGGCACCACTGACCTGTGACTTCTCAAGAGTCCACAAGTTTAATAATTCAAAACTATATACAGTGGTGTTGTTTGTTGTATTTTTCTTGGAACCTGGTGAATAAGCTGACATTTGCACCTAGCTTGGTTAGTGATAGAATCATGCTTTCAAC
>NW_021897428.1:0-607 GCF_006229205.1 Suricata suricatta
TATGGAGCCACAAAAGATCCTGAATACTCAAAACAATCTCAAGGAAAAAAAAAAGCAAAGCTGAAGGCATCACAATTCTAGACATCAAGTTATATTACAAAGATGTAGTCATCAAGACAGGATGGTACTGGAAAAAAAGCAAACACAGAGATCAATGGAACAGAATAGAAAACCCAGAAATGGACCCATTACTATATGGTAAACTAATCTTAGACATACCAGGAAAACTAGTCTTAGACATACCAATGGGAAAAAGACAATTTTTTCAATAAAAGGTGTTGGAAAAACTAGACAGTAACATGCAAAAGAATGAAACAGGACTGAAGGGGCCAAGATGGCAGAATGGCATGGAAGTTTTTCCTAAGTCTCTCATCCCTAAAATGCAGCTAAATCAACACTAAACCATCCTGTACACCTAGGAAACTGATCTGAAGATTAACACAATAATCTACACAGCCTGAATCACAGTACTTGGCAGGTACATGATGTGGAGAGGTGAACTAGCAGAGCGAGAAGCTGCAGAGGACAGGGAACTGTTTTTGCTTGCAGGGAGAAGATGGAGATGCGGAGAGAGTATGGGAAAGCACCCCCACCCTGAAAGCAGCTG
>NW_021897430.1:0-607 GCF_006229205.1 Suricata suricatta
AGGAAAATACTATTGGAATCACTTGAAGAATCTTTGGGAATTTTTCAAGGTAGAAAATTCAAATCACTGTGGTTCACTGTACTCAATGGTTCCTGCGCTCTGCCCTGAGGCACCCTGTTCCTTTTCCTCTTGGTGATCCTTTCAGGGTTGCTTCCTGCCCTGCTGAGGGGGGGGACGAAGCAGGAGATTCACCTTCTTCCTCCGCCCAGGAGAGCCTCATCGGCATAGCACACAGCATTCTGTTCCTCTCAGCCTCAGCCCGGGCTTGAGACGAAGAGGCTTCCACTCATTTCTCTGGGTAAACTTGCACCCTGGCAGCCCCTACTAACCGCCTGACCAACGAACCACACAGAGTGCCTCTTAACACCAGGAGTCTAAGCCTTCCCCTCCCTGCTCCCGAACCCCGGCTCCCACACGGCAGCTGGGGGACCCTTCACGTCACACCCCTCCCGGCTCAAAATGCTCCAGTGCTTCCTTCCAATCGCACTCAGAACCAAGTCTCAGGGCACCTGGGTGGCTCCGTCAGTTGAACATGACTCTGGGTTTCAGCTCAGGTCCTGGCCCCAGGGTCGGGGCACGGAGCCCTGCATCGAGCTCCGGGCTGAGC
>NW_021897431.1:0-607 GCF_006229205.1 Suricata suricatta
CAGCAGGCGTGGAAACAACATTCATCTTGTGCGTCTCCCTCGGAGCTCTGGGGCGAGCAGGTGCACAGTCAGTGGGCGGGGAGATTTAGACAGGCACCTTTTCTCCTGCGCGGTGGGTCTCAACAGGGCGCTTAAAATATTCAGCAGACCGTGCTGCAAACAGATGTACTGTCACCCAGGCTTTGTTGTTCCACTCACAACACGGGCAGAGTGGATTCAGCGCAGTTCTTCAGGGCCCCGGGATTTTCACAGTGGCACCCGGGCTGTGGCTTCGGCCTCGCCCCCCGGCTGCGCTCGCCCTGACCCAGCCA
This sequence comes from Suricata suricatta, assembly GCF_006229205.1. Lineage (NCBI taxonomy): Eukaryota > Metazoa > Chordata > Mammalia > Carnivora > Herpestidae > Suricata > Suricata suricatta. The sequence goes on from NW_021897431.1 coordinate 312, forward strand.
GCCAAGCCAGCCTGTGCTTTGACTTCTCCTCTCCAGCTATGGAAGCCGTCGCCCGCAGCTGCGGTTCCGTGGGGCCGCCTTCGTGAATCCCACGCGTGCCCCTGCCGCGTCGCCTCGTGTTTTCACGTGACGGAGACGCTTTCCTTCGGCTCCGCGGACCAACCTCTGCCGGCTTCAGACCTTCCTTCTGCAGCTTCCCCACCTTCTCAGCTTCAGGGACTGAAGAGTCAGCTCTTGCTCCAGACCGGGCTTTGGCTTACGGCAGTGTCGTGGCCACCCGAGCCTCTCCCCGGACC
>NW_021897432.1:0-607 GCF_006229205.1 Suricata suricatta
GAGTTCCATGATTATGAGCCAACGAAATGAGTAGAGATGGGAGAATAAAGAGATTTAGGGGACACTGAATTCTCCAAATAAAGAATTGGATATGTATGAGTGGTTGCTCTGACTTATTAGTGAGAATGCTTACAGACAGTGGATCTCCTTTTGAGATAAGAGAGTTTAATGGGAGAAGAGACATTCAGGGAATTCCAAGACTGTGTCCCAACACTGAGACAAATTTGCATACTGCTTTTCTCTCCTAGCTCCAGAGACCATAGTCTCATAACAGAAAGAGAGACAAAAGATTATTTCTTTAATGAGACTCATGGGAATGTATTCCTTACAATTACAGAAATTGAAAGTGCCTTTGCTTCACCCATGCAGTCAACTCCTGTAATCTCAGGTGATATAAGCAAATAGCTGTGTTCTAGAGCTTTCACACATGAGTGTCTGTCTCTTCACTCCCTGTGCACATAACTTCCAACCACATCAATCATCCATGGGAGAGACTGGGTCATTGATCTCATGCTGTCTGTGCTAACATCTGGGTGAGCCAGGACATTTTTTGAAAGACTGTGTAAATGAGTTATGGTGAGAGGGACCCCTTGTGTCTGTAGTTATT
>NW_021897433.1:0-607 GCF_006229205.1 Suricata suricatta
GCTTTTATAATGGAGGAAGGGGGACCTGAAGAGTCATAATTTTAAAGACAATGGACCCAGTTCAAGGGTCACCCCTCCAGGAAGCCCCTGCCCCCTGCCAGCTGGGTCGAGTCCCCTCCTCTGGGTTTCTGCAGACTCTGGGACTTCCCTTTACCTCCCCACTCTCCATCTTCTCCAGCCAGCTGTGTCCAGTGGCGGGGCCCCGTCCTCCCCCGCCGCCGGACTTGGGGAGAGCGCACTGCTGTGGGTGCCGTGGGGGGGCCTACCCCCTCACGCTTCCCCTGTGATCTCATCACCATCTCCACCCCATCCCGAGGCCCTTCTTTGGGGGCAGAGCAGGGTGTAAAGGGAGAAACTGAGTCTAACAGAGCTCCAAAGTTTGCTCAACTCGCCTTTCCACACAAGCCAAAGGAGAGGCGTAAAAGTACCAATTAATACCCACGAAGCTTCTATATTTCTGGGACCCAACATTTGACATTCTGCACTTGGTTTGGGTCCCCTCCTGGCCACGGCACACCCTGGGGTCCAAAGATTGGAGGCTTGAGAACAGAACCCAGGCAGGCTGTGGAAATGGCCCCCGAGGCAAGCCACATCCGTCCGTATCTTT
>NW_021897434.1:0-2972 GCF_006229205.1 Suricata suricatta
CCCCTTCAGCCCTCAGTTCATTTTCAGTATTCAATAGTCTCTCATGGTTTGTGTCCCTCGCTCTCCACTGCTCTCTTTCCCCCTTCCCCTTCCCATGGTCCTCTGTTAGGTTTCTCCTGTTAGACCTAAGAGTGCAAACATATGGTATCTGTCCTTCTCTGCCTGGCTTATTTCTCTTAGCATGACACCCTTGAGGTCCATCCATGTTGCTACAAATAGCCAGATTTCATTCTTTCTCATTGCCATGTCGTACTCCATTGTATATCTATGATACATCTTCTTGATCCACTCATCAGGTGATGCACATTTAGGCTCTTTCCATGATGTGGCTATTGTAATCTATGTCAGTAACATTATTAGCTTAAGTTCCGGGAAATCTAAGTATCCTGTTGGTTTGTGTGCTTTAGATTTCTGCTCCTCTCACTCTCGATGGCGTATCCTCACAGGTCTTATAATGGTTAATGTTGCGTTTCTTCCCTCTGATTGCATCTCTGTGAATCTGGAACAGCTGGATTGAGAGTGTCCCTTCTAGAGAAGATTTCAGGACATGCTTATTGTGTGCCTCTGGGACCTGAGAGTCTGCTAACTGTTTTTTTGTGTGTTCATGTTTGAAGTTTGAAAATCGTGGACAACGTAGGCAGTTAGGAACGCGCACCTCATTGTGTCGGGGCTGTGCCACCAGCTCTGTGAGTATTTAGTGAGTATAAGCGGGAGTGAGGAAAAAAGAATGAGACAACGCATTATGTTCATGCTTTTTTTGAAAACAAATTGCCAAAATTAAGCAAAAAAATTTTTTAAATGCTGAAGTTTTCTTTTTTTAAATGTTTGTGCTTTAATTTTATTTTTGAGAGAGATGCACACAAAGGGCACGCCATGAGCAGGGGAGGGGCAGACAGAGAAGGGGACAGAGGTCCCAAGCAGTCTTTGTGCTGATAGCCGGATGTGGGGCCTGAACTCACGGTGAGGTCATGACCTGAGCCAAAGTCAGATGCTTAACCTACTGACCCCCCCCTCGGGCCCCTAAATTCTATAATTCCTCAGTCGGTATTGACTAAAGCAGAATTTATATATCCCCCGAATTAATCATAAAACACTGGAATTAAAATGGGAGCTCAGAGGTCATGCAGGCCGCCCCCCACCCTGTAACCAGTAAGGGTCACGCTGATTATCTGGGGTCCAGCATTTGCCAGATTGCTCCCAGGAAAAGATTTCAAATCGTTCCTATTGTCTACCAATTGGGACCAGAAAAATGTGAACAGGAAAAAGCTTGAGGCTCACATTTGCCTTGCGCAGTGAGACTTTGTATCTGAGATCACGGATAAAGCCATCCTGACAACCGATTTTCTCCCCAAGGGCCTCTCACTGTGGACGCCTCTTCCCCAGCAAAATGTAGGGATAGTTCTAAAGTAACACATAATGTGATTCAATAGCCCACCAGCCTCAGGCTGCAGGGTTTCAAAGGCTGCAGTTCAGCACACAAGCCCGGCATTTCAATGACTTGGGAAATTTTATTTGATCTTCTTAATGTTTGCTGATTCCAGAGGTGCAGACCATTTTTATTAGCCTCCTCTCCTCTTAGACACACGGAAACCAATCCCAGGGCATAAAGTGACTTCTGTTCTGGCCAATCTGCTGTCCAGAGCACTTCTCTCTAGGCAAGTCCCAGAGGCGCTGGGTAAGGGACAGCACATATAATCTGCTAATGAATGCGTCCCCTGCCCGACCCTCCCAGCTTCAACCTGCTCCTGATTCTTGGTTTGGAATCTCATTTCCCTAAACAAGTCACTCTCTGGGGCCACGTGGCTCAGCCACCGCAAAGCATTAGGTTCGCATTTGCAGCCATCGGTTTCTCCTCTCTTGAGTGATTATTCCCTGGGATTGGGGGTCCTGCCCAGTCCTCGGCAGGCAGCTCACGGGAGAGGGCATAGGCCTGGCAGCCTCACGGGGGAGGGGTGTGAGGAAACTTGCCTTGCTGAGGGGCTCGGGACTCGCTACTTAACGGCAGAAGGACGGGAGGCCAAGCCGTGCTGAGAACAGCACCCCAGCGCTGAGGCCGAAATGCTCCGTGGGACTGCTCTGTGCATTGCAGGGTGTCTAGCGGAACTCTGACTTGTGACTACCTAATGCCAGCAGCACCGACACCATCTGCCCCCCCCAATGTTTTGATAACAAAAAAAATGTCCTTAGACATTGCCAAATGTCCCTTGGGGGACAAAATCTTCCGCATTACAAACCGTGAGTCTGAATTATTGTAGAACTACAATTTGTGCATTTTCTCAGGTACCCTGTTATTTGGGACCATATAAGACAAAAGACAGATACTCCCCAAATCTCTTTCATTAATTTTGGTAGACTTTTATGTGGAGAGTTGGAAGGACTTTCAGAAGTTTATTGCCTGACATCTAGAAAATATTAAGCCATTATCTACTTTAGATAACACGCAGATTAATTGTGTATTGATTAGTTCAACATAATCTCATCAGAGGTTAAGCTAAGGGGGCAGAATGTAGAAGGGATAGATCAGAAGAGGCATAGGGTGGAAGAAATAGGCCCGGGAAGTGCACTCCTCCGCCCGTCCTGTCGGGGGCGCCCCACCTGGGCTGCTGCTCACCTGGAATACGTCTTCCAAATGTCATCTGCAAAAATGCTGTGTGCTCTTGAAGGTGCGTCTCACCTACCACTAGTTCCACAAAGGCTCTGGTGACGCCTGCTTGCAGAAAAATTGTGTTTACTTCCGGAGACCCATGGACATGTGTTTGCTTTTTTCCGTAGTCCATGCTCATCACAATCCCACCGGAGGACTATGCCGTCTCTTCCATTGCTGTGTCCTCACCCATATGACCGTGACTTGTCTTTCTGAAACATGCAGCAGTCAGGACTGAATTTTCTGCCCATCCAGGGCATCTCCTCCCCTCCGTTCTGGTCGTGCAGCAGTCGGTGACATAGCTCTGATGGAAACAGTGTTCTTTTAT
>NW_021897435.1:0-1368 GCF_006229205.1 Suricata suricatta
CTGCTTTTTCATGTTTTTTTAGTATTGACATGTCCTATGAATATACCAGAACTGTGGATCCCAGGTCATAGGGTAGCATCCGACCCAGAAGGAAATCTACGTGATTGAGTTTCTGGATTCTTGTTGGGAAGCCCAGCCTCCTGCCATAAGTTTACAAAGGGTTCAGAGTTCCCCCTTATCATTAGTGTTCCTAAGCATGAGTAAACAAACATAAGTAGGAAAACTTCATTATGGAATCAGCCACTGTGTTCTGAGAAACATTCCTATAGATGCCAGAAGCATCTTTTAATATAGAAAAGTTCAATCACATATGCTTGGTAAAACAAAACAAAAACAATCTTCCACTGGAGATTTAGGAAAATGCAATTCAAATTCTGTTGGCAAATGTGCCTGCCATTCTGTTCAATAAGTGTATGCCCTGTGGAGACTGGCGACATGAATACACCGTTATCTTTATCCCTGTTTCCTGTAGCTCTCAATGTGAAGTACTTGCAACTCTGATTATGACTAGTGTTTAAAGGTAGATATTTCCTTACTCCTCTTGGCTCCCATAGAGGAACAAACGATTCTCAGAAATCTGATTTCTTCTGTACAGCAATTTCATCTGTCTTCAAATCATTTGGTTGATTGAGAGCAATGAGTTCTGTATTGGCTCTGATGATGCAGATAGTCTAGAGAATTAAAATTAAGGAATAGTTGCATGTCACATCTCCAAATTTCATCTTTTCCCAGCCAGTGCCTTGCCCTGGATATAGCAGAGTATCCAGATTTCCAGCATGACCTTCTCTTGAGTTTTATGATTAAATACTAGTCCAGATCTTTACCTTTCTTTGATATCTGGCCCCAGGAGATGAACTCTTCTTGACATGCTACCAAGAGGAGCTAGCTTCAGTGGGTAGTGAATCAGTTTCAGCCCGCCATTGGGTTTCTCATAGCATTCATCTCAAAAAGAACCACTCCATTTCAGTGTTCTTGTATTTCCAGACACTTGCTATATGCCGCCACTCAGGGTTCTTCCATCAACTAGGACTCCGTGTCACTCTACTGCCAACAGTGAAAACCTGATAGTCACCAGCTCCCTTGTTTCATGCTGCTCTGTAGCAGACGCACCCCAATGACCAGTGATAGGGTCCCCACTGCCTACTGGGCAGCAGTTAACCCAAGTCCAGAGTTTCATCTTCATGTCAATTTGCTCAGGCCATTTGTCACACCAATAATGACCACTTAGTTTCCTCATAAAGATGACTCTGAAATTGAGGTTATATTGGAGGACATGTATCAGAAAGTACTTCCTGGACCAGTATATATCTGTTGGCCTATTTCTGATGATCTCTGTTTCTTTTTGTTATGTTGTGTATTTTCCTCATG
>NW_021897436.1:0-607 GCF_006229205.1 Suricata suricatta
GCCTCCAACTGGGAAAAAAAGGTCTACCGATATGCCTCCTCCCATATGTGTTAGAAATCGGTAGTTTAAGCTAAAGGTTGGCTCGAATCCAGATTTCATTCATTTTTCCAAGACTGTGTCACAGGTGATAGGTGTACTTTCTTTAGGAGATGAACATTTCTAGGTGGCTCTTTCTGTAACAGGAACAAGCATTGATGATGATTGCCTGGACCCATTAATTCATTAGAGTTTCAATGCAGTGATATTCTAATTCGAAGACCTCCTTTCACCATTACCTAGAAACAATTCTAATTATTACCTTTGGAACAATGACAAAAAGAGAAAAGATCGCTCCTCATCAGCGATTTGGTGAGCCTGAGAGATAGTTTATGTAAGAAAGGCAGAATAAATGCGAATGCCTTCCTGTTAGGTTTTAAAAATGAAGAGCTGGTTTTTTTTAGCATCCTCCAAAGGTTCCCTGTGAGTTATCTTTTAAGGTATTTTATTACAGGGGCATCTGGGTGTCTCAGTCTTGAGCATTCAAGTTGATTTCATGGTCACGTGGTTCGTGAGAGCCAGCCTAGCATCGGGCTCTGTGCTGACAGCAAGGAGCCTGCTTGGGATTCTC
>NW_021897437.1:0-607 GCF_006229205.1 Suricata suricatta
CACTTTTGTTACTTTTTAGCAATTAATTAATTGTTTGCAGTGAGAAGTAAAAGCATCATATAAATTACAGCTACACCTCTCCTTTGTTCTTGTTGCCCACAGTTTTATTTTAATGGCTCACTGCTATGAACATCCCCTGAAATGTATGAAGCTTTTGATTTTGCTTTTGTTGATCATTTCAGTTAAACTCCATGATAACATCTTAGCCAAACCAATTATATTTATATCACTTGTAAGTGACTTTATATTATTTGGCATTTGTGGTATATCTTATTGCTCCTGTGCAATACAAGTCAGTAGGCTCTTTTCTCTGTTATATATCATAATGCATTTTGAATTGTAATTTTGTAAATTAGAGGATCCTTATATGGGTAATCTTATCAGAGATACTTCTCACTGCAAACAATGGCAGTGAGCCATTAAAATAAAACTGTGGGCAACAAGAACAAAGGAGAGGTGTAGCTGTAATTTATATGATGCTTTTACTTCTCACTGCAAACAATTAATTAATTGCTAAAAAGTAACAAAAGTGTTTTTTTTTTAATTATAAGTAGCGGAATTTTTTTTTTTTTTGCAGTAACAAACTAAATCAATTATTGCCCAAAAA
>NW_021897438.1:0-607 GCF_006229205.1 Suricata suricatta
ACACAAGTCTGAAACTGACTCCATGAACACCTTTAATATTTCTAAAGGCAGGCCTAGAGATGGAGGTTAAGACTAGTCAACGCCCTACGTGAGGGTCCTGGGCGCACTCTGTGATTGGTCAATACTCCAGGAGTTGTGATTGGCCCCCACCAAAAGTATCAATGAATGGTTAAACCTGCTGTCCATATACGTGTGTGACCATTTCCTGTAACTCCCCCTTCCCAAACTCAAAAGCCCCTACCCCCATGCTCTGGGCTCGCTCCACGTGGGTCCAGTGTGTTGTTAAAGTCTGTGAGCCCGAGTTTAGGCTGGCCGGGCCTAAATTCGTAATAAAGCCCTTTGCTTTTGCGTGGGTGATTCCGTCTCCCTAGCGGTCTCTGGTGTTCGGGGGCGATATTAAAATGTGGGTATAACACTCTCAATGATATTATAGAAAATATTTGGTTAGATCATTTTTTATACCTTAAATAAATTACAGTAGATTCTTAGAAATATAGGTACTCATTTGCATTTTAGAAAATCACTAAGTATCTGCCACATTTCAGGTGCCATTCTAAATCCTGAGACAGCGGTGAGCACAAGGCTTATGATCCCTGCCCCAGTGGAA
>NW_021897439.1:0-607 GCF_006229205.1 Suricata suricatta
GTAAAGGCATAAACAACAAGCAAAATTTAGAGAACACATTATTTTTTTTAAATCTTTAGTTATTTGGACAGAGAGAGAGAGAGAGAGAGAGAGACAGAAAGAGAGAAAGAGAAGGAAAGAGAGAATCCCAAGAAAGCTCCATGCTCAGTTGCCGGAGTCCCACTCCAGCCGGTCCAGGGTGTCCCGAAAGAGGGGTGGCATCGGCGCGAAGGAATGGACACAGACAGCTCAGGTGAACCGATCTGGACAGTTTATTGATTTTTCAGCAAGCTTCTATATGCTTTCTACTCTCTATATATTTGCATCAAGCAGTTGTTTTTACTCTCAGAAAGTTCTCAGGGAATTGATCCAAGTGAAAACTTTCTGGTTATTTCCTTGCCTTACTGCTTTTCTGCTTTAAAGAATTAATCATTAATCTTACTATTTCTATGTCTGACAAGCTAGAGGGCCAGTTATTTTTTATATTATTATTCCAGTTATTTGAGCCAAAACTGGTAAGGCTAACTGAAACTGGTAGAGCCTATTCTTTAGAGAAATTGGAGCGTGACTGCTTTCCTGGTAACTGCCCACTGTAACCTGCTACAGCGGCATGCTTTCTTCAAGTGCC
>NW_021897440.1:0-607 GCF_006229205.1 Suricata suricatta
TATCTTGTCAGTTTTTCAAGCTCATTATGCCCTCTGTACCTGTTAATATTTCTCTGTTAAAGGAGGCTCACTGACTGTCCTGGGCCTGTTGTTTCAGGAAGTGTTCTTTTAATGGTGTTTCTCGGTTTCTCTTGTGCCTTTATTTTATTTTTCTACTCAGTGATATTTGGGACTCTCCACCGTGTTTACTTTTGCTTGTTTCTTGAGGTAGCCCAGGTGCCTATGTGGCTGTCATGTATGGATTCTGTGTGTTTTCTTCCCACTCTAGCAGATCAGAGTATCGTGGTTTCAGTTTTTCTCAGCCTGACAGTTGTTGGCGAGTGTACATTACAGAAGTTGTTGGAGGGTGGGCATTACAGAGCTCCCCACTTCTCTGCCATCTTGCTCCTCCCTCCGGGGCGGAACTCCTTTTTTTAACTGTTTGTCTGTGTTCAGTGCTTGAAGAATCTCTGTTTACTTTAACCAGAGTGGTTCTAAAAATAATATGCTGTAAGCCTAGTCACTCTGAATTATAAATCATTGAAAAGGCTTAATATGCCGTGACACCTAAGGTTACGGGTAATTTCCTTACATGACAAATCCATAAAGTTAATTATATATTTTAAGA
>NW_021897441.1:0-607 GCF_006229205.1 Suricata suricatta
CAGCTTCAGAAAGGTTACGTGATATTTTAAAGGTGACACGGTTAGCAAGTGGTGATCACAGGATTTGAAAATGGGCAGTCTGGCTCTGTGGGCCGTGCTCATAGCCAACAAGTTAAGTGTAAGTCACAGCTTAAGATCTAGAGCAGGCATTGGCAAACATTTTCTGCAAAGAGCCAGATAGTCAATATTTTGGGTTTTGTAGACCGTACAGTCTTAGTCACTACTCAGTTCTACTGTTGTAGTGTTAAAGCTATCATAGACAGCATGTAACAGATCAACTTTTCAGAGACTGAAATTTGAATTTTGTATCATTTTCATGTGTTATGAAATACCCTTCTATTTTTCCCAACCACAAACCATTAAAAAACCTTTGTGGATATCAACGAACTGATTTTAAGGTTTATATGAAGGGATGCCTGGGTAGCTCAGTCGGTTAAGGGTCCAGCTTTGGCTCAGGTCATGATCTCACGGTCTGTGGGTTCGAGCCCTGCATCAGGCTCTGTGCTGACAGCTCAGAGCCTGGAGCCTGTTTCAGATTCTGTGTCTCCCTTTCTCTCTGCCCCTCCCCCTCTTGCTCTCTGTCCCTCAAAATAAAGATATAAAAAAA
>NW_021897442.1:0-607 GCF_006229205.1 Suricata suricatta
CCTTTGTTTTCTTGAATCTTCCGCCATTTAAAAATTCTGGCATTATCTCTCTGCTTTCTGGGAAGACATTAACCTCCCACGATGAGCTGTAGGAAATAAAGCGATCATACTGCATGGACATGCCTCTTCTATTGGTAGACCTGTGAATGAGTGTGGATGTGATGAGTCCTACCACCTAGAGAACACTTTTCAGACATCTAATCCCTCTTTTAGCCCCTCGGTCTGAGGTCCCATGGAAAGAGGATGGGGAAGATTGTAAATATGACCCTAATTCTTCATCCTGGCTGTATTTGTGCCCTTTACCATGTAACTCTGTATCGCCCTCCAAGGCTGTGTCTGGGCTTGGTCATGAACTTGTTTTGGCCAACAGGATGAAGTGGAATTGAGGTGTATCAATTCTGAACCTGGACCTTGGAGGACTTACATCTTTCTTCTTGCTCTCTTTTGCATCTGCCATTCCCATGACAACATGTGTGGCCTAGCCTGTTGGAGAGGCGGACCCTGAGGAGCAGAGCAAGTCACCCCAACTGTCCCAGCCAACACCAATCTAGATCGACCAACACCTAGCCAACCCCCGGATACATGAATAAGCCCAGTCAAGTTTGGT
>NW_021897443.1:0-607 GCF_006229205.1 Suricata suricatta
TGATGTCAGAAAAACATATAAATGGGGAAAAGGGTGAGGCCCAGGTCTGAGTCCTGGGCCACTCCAGCACTTAACAGTATGGTTGAGGAGAGAAAGGAGTGCGTAAGCTGATGAGCAAGAGTGGCCAGCCAGGGGTAGGAGGCTCTGGACAGAGGGATGACATGAGGCCCAAGAGATGGAAAAATGCCTTCGTACACTGCAACTCTGAAGCTAAGAGTGGCTGTGGTGACGTGCCACACTCGCTTACTGGAGAAGATGGACTGTGGACATGCTGGAGGTGAGGAGGTGGTGATAGTAAGGACAAGTGATCTTGCTCCCAAGTTCACCGGAAAGGGCTCTGACAGCTGGGGCTCGAGGCTAAACGAGAAATGTGAGCATCCAGTGTGTCTGACACCAAGTGCTGAGACAGGTAAGTACTATTACCACCGGCTTTCAGACTGTCTGCTAGTCCTTAGAAATGCACCTGTATGGGGGTTGCCTTTCCAGGAGCTTCAAAGACCAAAAGGTTCTAGACATGAAGGAATGAATCTCTAGAGGTAGAATTAGAGGTGAACTGGAAGGTTCTCCTGTGAAGGGATGGGCCTGTTCAACTCCCTGTGGGCGGGAC
>NW_021897444.1:0-607 GCF_006229205.1 Suricata suricatta
AATAAAAGTCCTTGAATATGTATTGGATAAGGATTTTCCCCCATTCTGTGGCTTGGCCATTTACTTCTTTAATGAAATCCTTTGACAAACAGAAGTTTTTTATTTTTATGAAGTCCAACTTATTAAATATATCATTAATGGCAAGTCCTTTGTATTCTGTTCAAAAATACCTGCCCCAAGTTTGCAAAGATATTCTCTACATTACTTTCTAGTAACTTTATTGCTTTAAGTTCCAGAGTCATCTCAAATTTGTTTTGTGTGTGTATGGTATGAAATAAAAGTAACAGTTCATTTTTTTTCTCTTCTGTTGCCATTTGTTGAAGGAACATTCCTTTTGCTGTTGACTTGCTTTAGTACCTTTGTTGAAGATCAATTGCCCATATATGTGGATTTATTTCTGGATTCACTATTCTGTTCCACCAATCTATTTGTCTGCCCTTTACAGTCTTGTTTGTTGTAGCTTTACAGTTAATCTTGAAATCAGGCACTGTAAAATTTCCAACTTTCTTTTTCTTTTTTTTTTTCTAGAGGAAAACGTTTAATAACCTTTTTATTTTATTATTTTTAATAGTTTATTGTCAAATTGGTTTCCATATAACACCCAGTG
>NW_021897445.1:0-607 GCF_006229205.1 Suricata suricatta
AAGGAGAATGTTCAGAAGAACCATGGAAGTTATAGAACACCATATGCTGGAACGATGAATAGAAATTAGGCAAGTGGAAGAAAGAACAGAGCAAGGAGTTACAAGGAGAGCGAGTGAAGTGTAAGGATGAGAGATGAAGAAGAACACAGATCATAATGAACCATGAAACTCATTGATATAGATGTATTCCTTTTATCCTTAAAGATTTGCAGTCATTGACTGAATTTAGGTGGGAGAGAGTTTATCAAATGTCTGTTTTAGAAAAATTACTCTTAGTTGCTTTGTAGAAAAATCAATTGATGGCATTTTCATTAATCTAAGCAAGGAAAGATGACTTGAATCAAGTGTCTGATGGGGAGGTAAATCAGATAAAATACTGGTTGATGGCATATCTAAAAGGAAGAGATGAGGAGTCAGAGATAATGACTGTATATTCAGATGGGAAAATGGGTTTATATTCATAATGTTTGCTGATCTATCAACTATAGGACATGGAGCAGTCTTATGCAGAAGATCATGATTTCCATGTTAGTAATGCTGAATGCAGATTGACTATATGATATTCATATGGAGAGATTCAGGCATAAAAGGGATAAGAGTTCAGAGT
>NW_021897446.1:0-1368 GCF_006229205.1 Suricata suricatta
TGTTGCCACACTGATGAGATAGCCAGATGTTCATTGGCCTTTGGGCAGATGGTCCTGGGCACTCTGCACCAGAGCTGCCCTGGTGAGATGGCTTAAACTGGAGAAAATATAGGCCAGGGGGCTTCCAGGATGTTCTGGCCATGGTTACCCTGTGAAATGGCTGGAGCTGGGGTGGACATAGTCAGTCTATTTTGTTCAGGGAGTACCTTGATGGGGTGAATGGGGCTTTCTCAGTGCATGCCACTCTAGAGCTGTCTTGATGGGATGGATGTAATTAGGACAGGTGCAGGCAGAGGCCACCTTTCAGGGGATGGGTGGAACTTGTATGGGCTATGGGCCCAATGCTCACTGCACTGGCTCTAGCAGGTTGGCTAGAACACCTACATAGCCCCTGCTCCTCTCTGCACTATCAAGGTGAAGGAGAAATATAAACCATGGCACTTACCAGTACCTTTGACCACAGAGAGAATTACAGTTTTCCCACCATTTGGCAGATGCTATAGGGTAAGTCATTTAAACTACTGTTTTGTTTGTTTACTGTGCCTCAGGTTGGGCAAGTCTTTGTGCTGGCCCTCTGGTGATATTCCTCCCTTATGTGGGTTATAGCATGGGGGTTCCATGGTTACTGTGTTTCTGTCTCTCCTGTCTTTCACTATGTGTTCCTCCTGTCCTTTGTTGTACAGAAGCTGTTTAATCAGCCCTCAGTTCTTCAAGAGGAATTGCTCTATATATAGGGGTAGATTTGTTGTGTCCATGAGAATGAGTTCAGGATCTTTGTATGCCACTGTCTTGGACTCACAAACCCTGGAAATTAGGTTTGAAGAAGTATGATAAATTCGGATGATCTGATTCCTGACGTTGGTGTGAGTAGTAAGTTCCTTCATCTCTGATCTAGGTATCTTGTGTCTTTTGGTAGCATCCACAAAATTGACAGGCTGACTTCTTAACTTACAGGTAGGTTGAAACATCATGTCTTTCAAAGGTTCTGCTTTCTTATTTTTCTCTACCTTCAAAAAGTAGCAAAATTCACTTATTGATACTTTTACCTCTTTTTTATTCCCACCAGACAGTGCTCAGGACACATGGAGAGAACATAAAAGGGCCCAAGAAATGACAATTTGGCCAAAATGACACATAAGCTTAGACTTTAGGTGCTTTGGATGTCTTATTCTATCACATGCTCTTGGAGCATTTGGGACCAATTAACCTGCTATAAAGACCCATATTTCCCTGAAAAGCTCATCTGTCCCATTCTTTTTCCAACAAGGTTCTGAATATTTCCCCCCTAAACCACAGGCTGGCAGCATGGATATAGTTTAGTAATAGAAAAATAGGTCTGTAACAGAGCTTTTCTGCTGAAGGATAGCA
>NW_021897447.1:0-607 GCF_006229205.1 Suricata suricatta
GAGGGAGACACAGAATCTAAAGCAGGCTCCAGGCTCTGAGCTGTCAGCACAGAGCCGGACACAGGGCTCAAACCCAGGAGTGGTGAGATAATGGCCTGAGCTGAAGTTGGATGCTCATCCAACTGAGCCACCCAGGCTCCCCCTTTGTTTCCTTTCCTAAATGATAGCATGTACAACAGAACATAATGCCAAAAATTCCCCAAAAATTACCAGTCAAAAGAAGTACTCATACGAAACCTTTCACATCACGCCACAATCTTGGAATGCCTTTAGTTTTTAGTATAGCACCATTGGGGAAGACACATTATCCAGGAAAAAAAAAAAAACTATGCAACATTAGCTTTACATACTAAGCAAAGTAAGTCATATAATGGAATACATTTTTAAAAGGAATACTACAAAGAAATTGAATAGAGATGAGGTAACTTAAGAGTGTAAGAACTCATAACGCCAAGTGCTGAGGGCCATTATCCATAAGTCCTTTAAAGATCACTTTAGATCAATACAGTAACTGGTTGTGTCATTGGAAAGCAAACACATAACTACAGGACTCATAAACAAACGACCCATTTTAATGTTAAAGCAGATGTACTCTTCTACTCAGAAA
>NW_021897448.1:0-607 GCF_006229205.1 Suricata suricatta
GTCAGTACTACTGATAATGGCTCCGTATTAGCTATACGACATGTGTTATTTGCCAGATCACCTTTAATGTTTAAATAGCCTTCCAGCCCACACCTAGATTGCAAATCAATTCATGTAATATCAAGGGGAACACTTTGGCAACCACTTACTTTGTGGGTTCTCTTTGAAATTATAAACTTTAAAATTAAGAAAAAAATCAATGCTGTTTAACAAGTTTTTAATGGCCGTCTTGGACATCGAGTGACGCTTGTTAAATGTTTTCAAAATAAAATTAACAAAAGCATCTTCTGAAGTTGGACTCCATATATTACAGGAAACTCCATTTTTTTTCCCTGAGGAAAATCTTGGTTTTCTTGACAAACATTAAGTTGTTATTTTTACACAAAAATGAGATGGTAGTTACCCTTGTGGTGAACACAGTGCAATTATGAAGTTGCCGAATCACTAAACTGTACACCTGAAACTAATGTAGCATTACGGGGTAACTAGATTTCAATAAAAAATAATAAAATAAAAATAAATTAAAGTTTGTTTATTTATTCATTTTTGAGAGATTGAGAGAAAGTGCAAGAAGGGGAGGGGCTGAAAGAGAGGGAGAAGGATCCCC
>NW_021897449.1:0-607 GCF_006229205.1 Suricata suricatta
TAAGATTTCCCCTTAGAACATGTGTGGGGAAACCAAACAAAAGATCAAGCCACACTGGCCTTTTGCAAGGCTTTGCCAAAGATGGCGGACCCCAAGGCACTTGGCTCAATTAACTACTGCCATGTCTAAAGGTCAGCCTCTGGGACGGTTTAATTGTGGCCATTAAAGTGTTTGAGCAGCTGCTTCGTAGCAGTAATTTGGAGCCCAGGAGAAACCAGAGGCAGCAACATACCAGGTCATTTGAAAAAAGGCTGCCTGGGCTCCATATACAGCCTGATAACAGATGGGGATTTCCAGAAGTACTTAACCTGGCTTAGAGGTTGTGGCCTAACTAAAAGTAGGTCTCCTCTTATTCCAATGTGAAATCATAAAGTGGTTCTTCACCATCCCCCTCCCCTGCCCATCGATTCCTGTCCTCCACATTTTTCATCCTTGACTCAGAATTCCATAAACCAATTCATCAATTAATGAACGAACAGGTATTAACTTAGCACCTGTTAAATGCAAAGAAATGGCAAAGGTCCTACCGCATTTTTACCTCCTTCAGCTCTTTACACCCCAGGCCCACTCAGGTCTTCACCCTGAAGACATGACTACCTCACCATGG
>NW_021897450.1:0-607 GCF_006229205.1 Suricata suricatta
TGTGTGTGTGTGTGTGTGTATATATATATATATATATTCAAAGTTCAACATTTCATGAGAAGCTACTATGGACCAGCAGCTATACTTGGTGCTGGGTGTTGAGCAAAGAAAATTAATACGTTAATTTTACTTAAGGACTCACTGACTTCAGAGCTTTGTTTATAAAATTAGACAACTACGAAGATAAAATTACACAGTTTAATTCCAAATAGCCTCAGATGAGGGAGGCTTGGGTACCTCAGTTGGTTAAGCATCCAACTTCCGGCTCAGGTCATGATCTCAAGGTTTATGAGTTCTATCCTTCCATTGGGCTCACTGCTGTTGGCGCAGAGCCTGCTTCATATCCTCTACCCCCATCTCCCTTTTCTCTTCCCCCACTCATGTGTGTTTGTGTGTGCTCTCTCTCTCAAAATAAAAATAAATAAAAATATATAGTGTCAGAAGAGAAAAAAATCAGAAGAAGAGCTTGGATTTGTAAATGAATACAGATGAAGAAGGTGATTTTCTTAATATTAAAATAAGGAAGGAATAAATGTCTAGAGGAAGACATCAATGAATTTGAGAGATATAAGGGGCTTTGGAAATCATTTACTGAAACTCATCAATT
>NW_021897451.1:0-607 GCF_006229205.1 Suricata suricatta
TTTTGTAGAAATGAAAAGAGTAAACTCCTTAGACATATGTCTACAAGATGGTTGTCATTGTTGCCAGCCATAGAACAGACGTTAAAATTTGGCCTATCATAAAACCCTATTTTCAAAGTGTGGGAAAAAGATGAATGTCCTTCTCTAATTGGGAAATACATTGCAGATGGAAATGGAAAAAAGGATTACAATACAACAAATATTTATCTGCTCTTTCTTCACAACTTCTTGGTGGTCTTTGAAGAAGAGCCAGTTCATGAGATGGAGCCCCACGTCGGGCTTTGCGATGATAGTGCAGAGCCTGGTTGGGACTCTCCCTCCCTCTCTCTCTCTGCTCCTCCTCTGCTCTCTCTCTCAAAAATGAATAAATTAACATTTTTTAAAATAATGACAGACATTTTAGACATGGATAACCTCTATGATGAATTTATAAATGCAAAGGACCTGAATGACAAATAGCTGGTCTACCAAAAGAAGCCTATAGATAAATATGGATGGATATTTTGGGAGAGCTGGAAATAAATTCCTACAGGTCTAAAAACTTGCTGTTGCTAGTAAGCAAATCCTATACCATATTCAAATATTTTTGTTGAGAACTGTTTCAATT
>NW_021897452.1:0-607 GCF_006229205.1 Suricata suricatta
TCCTTTTTCTGTCTGACTTATTTCACTTAGCATAATACCCTTCATGTCCACCCATATTGTTGCAAATGGCAAAATTTCACTTTTTTATGGCTGAGAAATAGTCCACTGTGTGTGTGTTTGTGTGTGTGTGTGTGTGTACACTGCACATGTTTTTTTACCCACTCATTTATCAATGGACTTAGGTTGCTTCCGTATCTTAAGCTGTTGTAAATCATGCGACAATGAACGTAGGGGCACATACACGTTTTCAAAATAGTATTTTTGGTTTCTTTGGATAAATACCTAGAAGTGGAGTTGCTGAATCACAGAATAATTCTATTTTCAATTTTTTTGGGAAACCTCCATACTGTCTTCCAGAGTGGCTGCAACAATTTACATTCTCGCCAACAGTGCAGGAAGGTTCCCTGTCTTCCACATCCCTGCCAACCCTTGTTATTTCTTGTGTATTCAATTCTTCGGAGGCCGAGAGCAGTGGGGAAGCTGCAGAAGAAAAGCCTGCCGCTTGTAGAGGTTGGTTCGTGAGGTTTAAGGAAAGAAACCATCTCTAGAGCATAAACGTATGAGGTGAGGGAGTGAGTGAGTTCTCCAGAAGATCCAGGCAGGAGAA
>NW_021897453.1:0-607 GCF_006229205.1 Suricata suricatta
CATGCTGACTCTCTCTGTCTCTCAAAAATAACTTTAAAAAAACATTAAAAATTTTTAAACATGACCAAATAGAATTTATTCCCACACAATTTTGACATTAATTTGAAAAATCAGCTGATTTTAAAAGATTTTTCTTCAATTATTGATTGGTACCAATAATGATAAACATAATTGTCAAGACAGCAAATATGGTGTGACTGGATTCATAAGTATTTTACAAACTTTATTGCAAAAAAGGAAAAGATTTTTTTGTTTTGTTTTATGTTCCTTTTATGGCATCTTTCTATCCTCAATTTGGGGAACAATAGTTGTTCATTTCTTTCTTGGACACTGATCAGTCTAATACAAAGACAGTAAGTCATTAGAGCATCTCAATAACAGCAGAAAACACCAACAAAGATGAGTAAAAAAGGTTTAGAAAGCACAGGAAATAATTTCCTCACCTCTATAATGTCTAGAGCATGCTCTTCCTTAATAGTAAGGACAGAAATCTGGAAGTTTTGTCCAGATGAAACTAATCGGGTCTCAGTCTTGGATGTTTCTTTGAAAGGGGTTAAAAGTTATTCTGACGCTGACTAAAAAAAGCCACCTATTTCACTTCAATCAA
>NW_021897454.1:0-607 GCF_006229205.1 Suricata suricatta
GGACACACTTCCATACACCTGGTTTTCTCAATTCAATGCTCCACACGCACATGAGCATACACGAGACCTGTAACTGGCAAATACCAATACAGACATGGGCAAAAGGGCAGACAACCAAATAAATACAAATTTCTAGTGAATGTGTGGTAGAAATTTTCAACTGAATTAGTAATCAGAAACGTACAAAATAAAACAATGACTGTCCAAACTTTCTCTACCAAATTGAGATTTTCCCTCGACATCTACGTGTTCTGAAGCACACTCACCGGTTCCCCTCGGGTTACAGGAACACGGCGCAGCGCTACGCCGGGGGCCTGCGAGAGGCGGGAAGCGCAGGTGCTCCTTCGCCCAGCCCTGCTCGACTTTCCACCATTTATCCGAAAAGGGCAGGCTTGCTTTCACCAGCCTCCTCTTCACGTTTACATATTTAAAACCTACACAAACTCGGGGTCGCCTACTCGGCCCGCCCATGGCAGAGGTGCACAGGACAGCTGACGAGCTGCGAGGGGTCCTTCTCCAGGCCAGGGGTCAGGAGACCAAGGCCTGGAGCGCCAAGCTGGCGCCCCGCACTCTCCGCCGTGTCACCTGGGGTGAGAACAGTTATGTG
>NW_021897455.1:0-607 GCF_006229205.1 Suricata suricatta
AGTCTGGCAGCTGGGCCCCAGGACGTGTGCGGTGGCCCCTCCAATAACCATGGTGGCTCCCAGGGGCCTGCAGCCTCTGTGGGGACACGGGGCACGGCCGCAGCTGCTGATAAAGTGGCTGAGCCGCCTGAGTGCGCCTGCGCTGACCCGCTCCCCGGCGCCCACTGCTCCCTGGCGCTGATCCGCTCCCCAGTCACCCGGGTGCCCACCGCTCCAGCAGGGACGGTTTGTTTGCCCGGAAAGACCAGTGTCTGCAGCTCCCTTTTCATCAGAAAACTGACAGCGTGGACAGTTTTATCCCTTTCTAACTTAGGGCTGTGGCTGTAGGTGTCCCCAAAAGGGACGTGACTTCTGGTGTGGCTTTAGTTCCACCCTTGTCACTCGGACGAGACAGGGTCCGGGACCCCTCGTGTGGCCTGAGCCCAAGCTCCGCTCGCTCGTCCCCTGGGGAAGGGGCGAGGGCGGCCGGCGTGGCCCTGTCCGCTCTCGTCTGGACCCCAGCTCTGGGGGCAGCAGCTCTGGGCACCACTTCCGGGGGGGCCCTGGCCTCTGTGGCCCCAGCGGCCCCTTTACCCTCGTGCGTGGGTCTGTCACGTCACAGCCCTGT
>NW_021897456.1:0-607 GCF_006229205.1 Suricata suricatta
CAGGGGAGGGGCAGAGAGAGAGGGAGAGAGAGAATCTTAAGCAGGCTCCATGCTCAGCACAGAACCTGACTGGGAGCTCAATCTCACAACCCTTAGATCATGACTGAGCTGAAATCATGAGTTGGTCACTGAACCGACTGAGCCACCCAGGCACCCCCAAACTGAAATCTCCTTCAAAGCTTTTATCTTGTCACCAATCCAGGGTTCTTAACCTTTCCAATGCCCATTTTTCATCACAAATGTTCCTTAGCACCCTTTTATTATTCTGAACAGAAGTAATAAAGAAACATATTACACACCCATCATTAAAAAATTAAGAAACTCTGAAATACATAGGACAAAGAGACTTGCTGGAAGGGTGTTGAGTGGGGGATGTGCTAGATGGGTGATTGGCATTA
Organism: Suricata suricatta; assembly: GCF_006229205.1. NCBI lineage: Eukaryota > Metazoa > Chordata > Mammalia > Carnivora > Herpestidae > Suricata > Suricata suricatta. Next base: position 399 of record NW_021897456.1, read on the forward strand.
AGGAGGGCATTAAGGATGAGCACTGGGTATCATATGTAAGAGATGAATCACTGGGTTCTACTCCTGAAACCAATACTACACTATATGTTACCTAACTTGAATGTAAATAAATAAATAAATGAATAAATAAATAAATAAATAGTATGTAAACCCCTGTGTATATGTAATCTTATATCATATACATATGTATGTATATAAAACAATAATGA
>NW_021897457.1:0-1368 GCF_006229205.1 Suricata suricatta
GCACACGCTCAGTGCCCACCTCGGCCTCTTGGTGGGGGGAGCTGGCACATGCTCGGTGCCCACCTCCGCCTCCCACGGGGGAAGCCAGCACACGCTCGGTGCCCACCTCGGCCTCTTGGTGGGGCGAGCTGGCGCATGCTCGGTGCCCACCTCCGCCTCCCACGAGGAAAGCCAGCAGACGCTCAGTGCCCACCTCGGCCTCCTGGTGGGCGGAGCCAGCACATGCTCAGTGCCCACCTCGGCCTCCCGGGGGCGAGGCCCCGAGCACGCTCCTCAAGCCGTGTAGGGCTTACCTTGCTTCAGCGCCGACGCCTCATCCACGTCCTCCGTCATGAAGCTCTAGGAAACAAGGACAAAGTGTGTCTGCAGCTCCACTGCCACCAGCAAGGGACAGGGCTGCGGGCAGTCGGAGGACAGCAGGGCAAGCTGACGCCCAGCCCCCCAAACAGGACCCACCCCAGAGATGGGGAAACCAGCGGAGGCCACCGCGTGAGCCGTTGTGGAGGGGACCTGGGCACGCTTCACCACAGGTCTGGGAGGCCAACCGGCAGGCAGTGGGGACAGGGTGACAGGTCTTGGTGGGCGGGGAGGGGGCCTCACCTCGGGGGAGCTGCTCAGCGCCAGCCCCGCCCCACTCAGCGGGGGAGGGGCGTCTGAGTCCTGGGAGAGCTTCTCCTCATCCTCCTCGCGGATGGGGGACGACGGAGACCGCAGGGTGCTGGGGACAGAGAAGACAGGGCAGAGGTCACGGGGCCGATGTCACCGTGCGTGAGCCCAGGGTCCTGGGGGGAGGCCGTCGGGTGTGAGCAGGCACAGGCCCGCATGGGCTCTGGATTTCCCGGAGGAGAGGGCGTAGTAATGGTCCACCCCTGGGCCAAGGCTGGAGGGTGGAGGCGGGCGCAGCAGGAGAGAGCCCCACGTTTCTCTGTCTCTGGAGGGGTCCTGCCATACGTGCAAGTCGTGGGGGCCGTGGCTGGTTTTATAGAACTTCTGCCAAAACTCTTCTTAAAAAAGAAGAGCATCCACACGAGGAGATGCCTAACACAGAAGGGCAGCCGCCTGCGTCTCACATGTGTCCAGGTGAGCTGTGACCACACCCCTGCTTGGCGGGCCTGCTAAGGGCAACGCCGTGCACCGGGTCTCGTGGGGCCGGGCTCGCTCCCACGCCCCGCGGTGTGCTGCGCCCTGCGGCCTGGGACAGGGCGGACCCCGCCGGTAGCGCATCTCTTCTGCCGCTTGGCTGCTGCCTCTCTCGTAACCAGCCTCAGCCACAAACCTCACCTGCTAGCGGGTCTTGGTTCTGGGGGTCACTCTGGCGATTCCCCCAACAGAGCGCCGTAAACCTGAAGTGCCCTGCAGCTCTTTCCG
>NW_021897458.1:0-607 GCF_006229205.1 Suricata suricatta
ATACCAGAAAGTAATATCTCTATATAAAATCAGATAATTTATTAAATAGAATAGTTTTATAACTCCCAAATGGTTTTATAAAAGAACTTGTGTTTTTTTTTTAAATAATAATAACTTAGAATCTCTGAGTTGTTCTGATTGTCTCTGGAACAGTGACCTGAGTCTCACTCATGATGCAACAGAATCACAAAATATTATCCTAACATGCTCAATTTCCTTTCCAAATGTCACTTTCAATTAGGGGGGTGGAAACCAGCAGATACTTCTGTTTATGAATCTATGACAAACATTTTCCCAATAACTTACATGTTCAAGATACATGAACACAGAAATGTTTATTTTCAAAACTATTCATAGACAGTTTTACTATATTAATTATAACTGAACTCAGCTTTGGTTTTATAATTAAAAAAAGACACTTAAAAATTCAGTTAAGACCCTCTGTGAAATAACTAAGATGTTTTTATTAGAGCTCAGATTCCTTTAAAAATCTATATTTTGTGCCTGAAGTTTGAATATTAAAAATTAAAAGGGTAAAACTATCAAAAACTAAGAACATGAGACTAATAGTCACATAATTAAATACCATCACTGGTAACATGAAGCA
>NW_021897459.1:0-607 GCF_006229205.1 Suricata suricatta
TCTTCCCAGAATTTGTTGCAGGGTACCGAGAAAACTAAAGATTGTCACTCTGAGGGAGTGTATCCGATTCAATATCCAAGTGGACCTATGTGTCGAATCAAATCTATGGCTGGTGGAGGGTGCCACGTCGTGAATGCTCTCGTGTGTCACAGACGGTTCCAAAATCATGCCCGTGCACTCATGCCTGGCACCAAGATTTACCTTGAAATGTAGAGCACTGAATGACTAGTCTCCTTTTCAGAAAACAACTCAGTGACATTTAGGATCCACAGTCTGGTCATTTGGAGCCCCGCCCCCTAAATATCAACTAGCCATGATCCTATCGGATGTCCAGTCAATGAATAAGAACTTGTCTGAGGAAGTCTAGACCCTTTAAGATCAGAACTGCCTACTACTACCTATTCTCAGACACTTCCAACGGCATGCCATGTTGCTCAAATCGAATCCTGACTTTGCCTGAGTGCCCTGCCTTTCCAAACACCACGGTCCCACTACTGGGTATCAGCCACATGGCTGCATGCACTGCCCTACCCAAGCTGAGGGATGGCCATGCTCTGGAATTAAGCAGTCCCAGACAGGCTCAGATTCCTGGGTAGCTCAAAAGAGA
>NW_021897460.1:0-607 GCF_006229205.1 Suricata suricatta
GGAAAAGAGATGGTCTTAATATAGAACAAGACCTTCTCTTGGGGGAAATGTGGGGTTCAGTTTTTGGAGCCTCTGCTCACAGCAGTTGCCCATGGATGAATACACAGCCTTATTTCATGTGCATTTTCGTTTTACGACAGCTTATTTTATACACCCCCCTCACCACACACTCACTCACACGTGTGTGTGTGTGTGTGTGCATGTGTGTGTGTGTGTGTATTCTGTATTTCCCTATATTGAAATACGACCTCAGAGTATATAACATTTCCAGGCTTGGTTACTGTGACCACCAGTGTCTTTGGTTTTTAGTCCCACTGCTATGCTGCCCATGACGTTTTCAGAAACAAACAAGATAAGGCCATGTTTCTTGAACCCACATATTTAGCTCTTCCTCCCCACCTCTCTGTGACATCATTATAGTGTCCTAGGTGTTACTTTAGAACTTTCTAGGTGGCTCCTCATAGACTTCATGAATTTCATTTTACGTTTCCTGGATTTGTACATTGTCGTATCATTACCACTGAACTCAAGGCCCACTACTCTCCATCGTGGGCCTGACTGAGACTTACCTGCACGAGGGTTTTGTCTGTGAGACACATCACACATT
>NW_021897461.1:0-607 GCF_006229205.1 Suricata suricatta
TCAAAATCTGTATTTTAAGAAAGGCTTTGCTTCCTTTCCTGGTTGAAATCTTGGGGAGTGTGTCGAAGAGGTGGGTATGCATGGGAAGTAAAGAGAAACTTCATTTGAATCAATCTTTAACCAGGAAATCTGTTCAAATAAAGCATTAACATTTGCTCTGTTCTTAGTGTTCTCAGTACCAAGATGAAGAGAGAAAGGTTGTAACATCAGGACTTTATAGTCTGGAACTAGAGACAAGTTCAAGACTGGGATCTTTTTCCATTCTTCCTGTTCTCCGCCACCATTTCCCCACCAGGCTTGCACATCACACACATTTCCACGGACGCCAAAGACCTAAAAACTTCGTTTTCCTCAAATTACTAACAAGTTTTCAGGAATGTGGAGTATTGCATTTCATCTCTTCTGAGACACCGCAAATTCTAGGATGTACTGTTAAATAGCATTTGTTCATTGGGGCGCCTGGGTGACTCAGTCGGTTGAACCTCTGACTTTGGCTCAGGTCATGATCTCATGGCTCATGAGTTTGAGCCCCGTGTTGGGCTCTCTGCTGTCAGTGCAGAGCTTGCTTGGGATCCTCTGTCCCCCTCTCTTTCTCTGTCCCTCCCCT
>NW_021897462.1:0-607 GCF_006229205.1 Suricata suricatta
GAGAGAGTTCCCAGTTTCTAAATTGTAATGTCAGTTGAGCTGTTGAAGGATTTATGCTATTTCTCCGATCATACCAAACATATTTATGCTTTGAAGTAAGCTTTTAAGCTTTTATTATCTGTTTTATTCAATAAATTTTTTAATTTTATTAAGTGACAGTATACAGGTATCATTCAAAGAGTGTTTGGTGATACTTTTCTGGTTGTTGCATTAAAATGTGCGTATTATTTTAAATGTTATATGTTTTAGCGACAGTTTTCCTCTAGTAGTTGACTTCAAGAGTTTATTAAAAAAGAAAAAAGTTCACTTAAATAGATAAAGATCCTTTATACTCTATCTTGTAATGTTTTTGTCCAGTGTGTTTTTGAGAAATAGGATTGTAACACGAAAGCAATTTAAAAACTATTTATTTATTGTGAGAGAGCATGGGTGCATGTGGGGGAAGGGCAGAGAGAGAGGGAGAGAGAATCCCAACCCGTGTGGAGCCTGATGGCAAGGCACAGACCCATGAACTGTGAGAACCTGAGACTGAGCCATCCAGGCACCCCAAAAGCAATTTTGTTCTTAACATAGGTCATGTTGTTGGTGTTATATTGCTTTTTTTTTT
>NW_021897463.1:0-607 GCF_006229205.1 Suricata suricatta
GTTTTGGTCAGATTTTCAAATTTGGATATTTCCCAGGGAAACCAAAACTGATTTTTTAGACATGGAGGACTCATATTAGTATGAGTTAGTATTTTTTGTTATAAACCTGGAGGCTATGATCCTGCTAACTTAAAACTTTTAAAAATATGGATTTCAAATTACTCTTACAAGTATTATAATCCTGTGAATAAGGGAGGGGACACTTAGAAAACCGGGTAAGAGAGGAACTGACACAGAAATTGGTTGCTTCCAGTATTGTTTCACGCACATTCTCCATGATCACGATACTCAAGCCTTCTTACTTCACTGCTACAATGCAAGAAGTATCACCAGTTTACTGGTATGCAAAATAGGAATTTAAAATAATTTAGGTACCATAGGCATAAGAAATTGGACCTAGTGTGTCATTTTATAATCTACATGTTTTAAAGTCGCCTGCACAAATAAGAAAATGTACACTTAGAAAGTCAGGTTTTATCTCCAATGTCTGGTATAGTAAGCGGCATGAAGCAGAAAGAAACACACACACACGAAGTATCAGGGAAAAAATGAGATTAGCATCCTGGGGTTGATTCTCTCAGGCAAAGACATAGCCGTGGTCAGGACA
>NW_021897464.1:0-607 GCF_006229205.1 Suricata suricatta
ATTTCTGTCCCCCCTTTCAGCCTACATAGCTGGACACTTGTGCAAATGAGAATAAACACTCTCCACTTAGCTTTCTAGTGCTGTACACCCTGCCCCCACATTCTCCTGTAGGTCTGCCCTATCTAACCCACCCCACTTGGCAGGTCCATTCAGAGCAGCTCCAGCCAGATCACATTCCGCAAGTGTGCCTAAAGGGACCAGTGCCCCTCCAAAGTGACTCCTTCCCTGGAGACAGGAGAGATAACAACACACATCAGTTTAATTGCAGCCTTAGAAGACCGTTTAGGGGCACACATACGATCTGACTACCAGCCTCTACCACCAACAAAATCTTCTCAGGGGACAAGGCAGAGAGAGCACCCTGAGGTTTCAACTATGCAACTGCAGCTTCAACAGATGGACTGGGAACATATATCTGATTTGACTGCAGGTTCTATGCACTAATAAACGTCTCTCAGGGTACATTTCAGAGAGAGCACCTGCAATTCAGTGTGACCACATCCCTAGAAAACTGGCTGAGGGCAGGCATCTGGTCAGACTGCAGACACTACCAAACTATAAGCCCAAGGCACCACCAGAATGGCCTGTTGACAGCACAGACACCAAC
>NW_021897465.1:0-607 GCF_006229205.1 Suricata suricatta
AGAATCTGAAACAGGCTCCAGGCTGAGCTGTCAGCCCAGAACCCAATGCGGGGCTCAAACCCACAAACCACAAGATCATGACCTGAGCCAAAGTCGAACGCTTAACTGACTGAGCCACCCAGGCGCCCCTCACAGTTTTTGTTCAAATCCTTTCAGTGATGTAAGTTTTCAAATCAAAACCCTTCAAGTGAGTCACTCAACTTTTTCTCAATTTATCCCCAGCACCACCCCACCCCAGCTCTATCATCCCCGTTATTCCTAAACAGGTAATTTTGCCTAGTGTCCAAATGATCCATCTGGACATATGCCCTTTGCCATGTATCTCATGCTTATTTCATTTCCCAGTCATCTTCACATTTTAAAACCTGCAAACCCTCTTAGAAAATGGAATTTTAGGGGTGCCTGGGTGGCTCAGTCAGTAAAGCATCCAGCTTCAGCTCAGGTCATGATCTCTTGGTTCATGGGTTTGAACCCTGTGTTGGGCTCTGTGCTGACAGCTAGCTCAGAGCCTGGATCCTGCTTCACATTCTGTGTCTCCCTCTCTCTCTGACCCTCCCCTATTCCCTCTGTCTCTCTCTGTCTCACAAAAATAAATAAAGAACATAAA
>NW_021897466.1:0-607 GCF_006229205.1 Suricata suricatta
AGGGCCACCTGGGCTGCAGGGTATGGGCGCCAGTGTGGGGGTGAGCACTTTTGCGCCTGAGGGCCATGTGTCCTCTGCTCCCGTGGCGTTGCCCCAGGCCTCCCAGGCCCCACGCGCTTACAGTGTGAACCCACGTCATCCAGGAGCATCCTGGGTCAGGACCACCGGGTTTGCGCAGGAAGCCGACTGCTGGCTGCTGGCGTGACCTCAGGCACGTGGGGGCGCCGTTGTGGGCGCAGGGGCTCCAGTCAGTGTATCTCCACGTCCCGGGGGCTCCCTGGGACCCTGCCGCTGGAGGGGGCGCAAGTGTGTGCAGGGCGGCTGCGGGAGGCCGGCGCCCTGGTGTGGGCAGACAGGTGTGAGGCGGGGAGAGTGCAGCAGGTGTGCGGCATGCCTCTGGAAGGCCGGAGCAGCCAGAGGCTCCCGGGACGGGGTGTGCGGCCTGCAGGCTGTCTTGGGAGCGCCAGGCTGGGGCCCCTGTCGGGGCACGGCGGAGACTGGGTGACGCTCCCCAGGCTGTGCCTGTGGGTTCTGGGTCAGACCCGCTGCCGCCACCACCCCCTTCTGCTCGCGTTTCAGACTGCAGGACCCGGGGGCAGTTCAACGC
>NW_021897467.1:0-607 GCF_006229205.1 Suricata suricatta
CGCCCACATGCCCCACCCATGTATTTCTAAATCCGTTTAATACGTAAAAACTGATTTAACATTTCCATGATGTACACATTATGTACAAGGTTCAAATTTTCTAATATAGTATACATTAGTACTCATTTATTAGTATAAAAACATATTTAATATCATGAGATGTTTTACATTAATTTTCAATGCTTGAATTTGAGAAAAGTGAGGGAAAATAATTTTGTCCCTTCCAAGCTGGGCATGTGGATGTAAGTGATGGGGATTATTGGGCAAATGCCTTCCCTAGGAAAATGCTATAAGTGTATCTTTCTGGTTTATCTTGTTTGTTTGGTAATAAGGTCTTACATGACTATCACATTTCTTTTATAATCACATTTCATTGAAAGTTAATAATCCATTTCCTTTATCAATGTTATTAGTGGTATCACAACATAATGTGAACTCCCATGGATCAGCAATTTATGTGGGTGAAGCAGGTCATTTGAGGCTTTCCAATTCATGCTGCAATCCAGTCTCATTTAGGTACCTTGAAGAAGTTGGTTAGAACTTTATTTTTATTTATTTATTTCTTTTTTTCAAAAGCAAAGGGCTTTATTACGGGCTTAGGCTTGCC
>NW_021897468.1:0-1368 GCF_006229205.1 Suricata suricatta
GTCTCTTCCTCGTCTCTTAGACCCAGAAGTTTATTTGTTCATGTATTTATTTATAAAACTGTGGTAAAATACATATAACATAAAATTTACCATCTTCACCATTTTGAAGTGTAGAGTCCAGTAACATCAATACAAGCAATGGGGTTGTGCGGCCATCACCGCCATCCATCTCCAGAGCCTTTCCATCCTGCAAAAGGGAGATGTGGCCATGAAAAACAACTCCCATTTCCCTGTCCCCCCAGCTCCTGACAACCAGCACCACCTGCAGGCTCAGAGCTTGACGCTCTGGGTACCTCACGTTAAGTGCAATCCTACGGTGTTTGTCCTCTGGTGACTGTCTTACCACGCCTGGTGTAATGTCCTCAAGGTTCATCCCAGTTGTAGGGAGAGTCAGAGGTCAACTGCCTTTTCATTCCCCTTCTGACTCTGAGCCAGTGCAGGACACAGGCAACCTGCTTCTCATTTTCTTAAATTATTTTCAGGAACAGGGCGCCTGGGTGGCTCAGTGGACTAAGTGTCTGAAATCAGCTCAGGTCCTGATCTCTGTGAATTCGCCCCCCACATTGGGCTCTGTGCTGACAGCTCAGAGCCTGGAGCCTCCTTCTGATTCTGTGACTCCCTCTCGCTCTCTCTGCCCCTCCCTGCTTATGCTTTGTTTCTCTCTCTCAAAAATAGATAAACATTTAAAAAATCTTAAAATACTTTCAGGAAAATTATAATGCTGAAAAAGGCGAAGAGAAAATAAAAGTGTGTATTGAAAATGCCTTCTGACTTAGGTGGAAGGTAGAGTGAGGAACCTAACAGTGGCCTCCGCAGATAGGAAGCCATAGGGATTCATAGAGAGTAAATATAGAAAAATGACTCAGGGGGTGCCTGGGGGACTCAGTTGGTTAAGCTGCTGACTCCTTATTTTGGCTCAGGTTGTGATCTCACAGTCATGGGATCGAGCCCTGCATCAGGGGCTCAAAATAAAATTTAAAAAGAAGAAAAAAAAAGTGACTCAGATAGAAGAGTGACATCAGAAGAGAAAGCTCTCCAAGAAAAGCATAAAGAGAACGAAAATGGTTACACAGAGCTGATTTATTTGAGAATGACACACAACAAAAGACAACCTTCTGCACAGTGTGGGGGTGAACGTTCACCAATGGGGAGTCAGTGTCGATTCTCTGATTGCTCCTTATGTGGTCTGCAGCTTGGTCTTTGGCCAACTTTAATACCTCCCTTCATTTCTATGGCTTCTGTCAAGAATCAGGCTTCTGTCAAGAATACCCTCATTAAGTCACATACTCCTTTGTAATTAAACTCAGCGATATACTCATTAACTCATTACTCTTTTGAATTAAAATTCCTTATGGGACACATTGGATT
>NW_021897469.1:0-607 GCF_006229205.1 Suricata suricatta
CATTTCTCCCTCTTTCGTATATACTTTTAAATTTTCTCTACAAATACATAGTTAGGTAATAAAAGTGATTTTAATGCAGTCTATGCAGCAAAATAGCAAATATTTACCATGTAGAATTCTGAAAATTTATTGTGGTAAGAATGCTTAATGGGACGTGAGATCTACTCTCTTAACAGAGGTTTTTTCTTTTTTTTAAGTTTATTTATTTTCTTTAGTAATCTCTATACCCTACAAGGGGTTCGAACTCACGACCCCAAGATAGAGTCATTCACTCCTCTCACTGAGCAGTCAGGCACCTCGACTCGAGAGTTCGATGTGTACAATACAGCGCTGTTACCTACAGACACACTGCTGTGTGCCAGATCCCTAGAACTTACTCATCTCTCATAACAGAAGTTTATACCTGTTGATTACCAGTTCGCTATTTTCCCCTCTGGCAACCACAATTCTCTTTGCTTCCATGAGCGAAGACTCTATTTTGGATATCTCACATAAGGGGAATCATGCAATATTTATCCTTCTGTGACTGACTTGGTCCACTTAGCCTAGTGTCCTCATTGTTAATCCATGTTGTCACATCCGGCAGAATTTCCTTCTTTCTTCAGGC
>NW_021897470.1:0-607 GCF_006229205.1 Suricata suricatta
AACAGCCCAGAGAATCTCCATGTGGGCTGTCTCTAGGGCAGGCTCAAGCATTCTGGTGGCATGCCACCCTCCCTTCATGGGTGGCTGTGGCGGGCCACTTAGCTCAAAACATCGAGCGGCAGGTGAGAAACAACTAAGACCAGAGCCCAAGGTCCCAGCTTCGAACACAAAGCTCTCTCCACAATTTCCTCTCTAATCACAGCTTCACCGCTGTACTTTAGTAACACTGTTAGATGAGCTGATCTTAGTGGCCAAGCGACTCTCCCCCAGCCTCATGACGTCATCACCTGGGCTTCTGGGGAGGGAGGGGGAGGCCCTTAAGTAGGCTATGATTTCCCTTTAGAGGAAATAGTAAATGGACCAATCACGTGCCCTCTCACCTAACAAATCCAAGATTTGACTTTACAAATTAGTTTGGAATGTTAGGGAAAAAAAACTACCTCTTTGGAGATCAAGTTGAGTTTTCTTATCTGTGTAAATATGGTGAACACAGATTCTGTGTCAGGCAGTATAAACAGCGTCATTTTCTGTAAATAGAACCTTAGTGGTTAGACAGTTTCGCTTTGTCCAAACACCATAGGCAGAAGCGTTCTATTTTACATCCGAA
>NW_021897471.1:0-607 GCF_006229205.1 Suricata suricatta
ACAACTCAACATCCAAAACAAACAAGCAGACAGCAAGCTGAGTAAAAAGGGAACAGAGAACCTGAATAAACATTTTTCCGAAAAAAGAGACACAGATAGGCAGACAGCCAACAGACACATGAAAAGATGTGCATCAACACCACATCAACAGAGCAATGAAAGCCAACACCATAATGAAATATCCACCCACACCTGTCAGAATGGCTAGACTCAAAAAGATAAGAAAGACCAAATGTTGGTGAGGATATGGTAAAAGGTGGTAACCACGCTTATTGTGGTGAGCGCTGCCTAATGTACAGATTTGCCCAATATATATGTTTTACACCTGAAACTAATATAACATTGTATGTCAGCTATACTTCAGTTTAAAAAAAAAGAACCAACAGCAAAGTCTAAATGCAATACACATTCCTCAGCTGTAATCTAAAATACTCCCTGAGTGAAAGAGACATATATGCATCCTTTGATTTTAACAAGAAATAATTCCACATTGTTATCCTGTTTTACAGATTAGAAAGTTTAGGCTCAGAATCATGAAGCAGGGTATTTAAAGTCATCTGGTTCACATTCAGTAGAACTTAGACTTGAACTTGTATCCCATGAATTA
>NW_021897472.1:0-607 GCF_006229205.1 Suricata suricatta
GGCTGGGAACAGTTCTGTTCCACGTGGACCACTGAGGAAATGAATTTTTAAAACCTCCACAGCACTTATTGACAATCAACTGGATCGAAGGCACTTACAACATCTCTAACTTTTACGGTGACGTTGCAAACTAGCGTGATTCTGCTCATCTTCACGAGAATGCTGAGGCCCCAGGAATCTAAGGACCTAACTAAAAGAGAAAAATTCATTCAGATCAAATCCTTTCAATCCCTGCTGTTTTTAGATGGGCATTTTTAGGCAGGTAAAGGGCTAACACCTGGATACTAGGCCAGACTCTGTTTTTTAGTAAGAGACTATCTCAGACCGATTCTTTTAAAATGTGTCCCTTAAATTGGCCTTTTCTTTGTGACACCAGTCAGTCTCACCTGTGGGACCAAGTGGGCAGTGTAACCAGTGCTGGGCACCTGAGCTATGGAGCCTGTACTGGGGCAGGAGTTACCTTCCAAGGCCTCAGTGCCACGTGTGTCTTAGGACCAGGAGGAAGGATGGGGATCAGACACTGGATTCAGGCGCAACTCACTGTGAAAGATGCTGCAGCCAATGCAATGGTATGAACAGAGCTGGAGGAAGCAGCTTACCAAGGAGA
>NW_021897473.1:0-607 GCF_006229205.1 Suricata suricatta
GCTCTGTCTCTCTTTCTCTCAAAAATAAACATAAAAAACATTTTTTAAGGATGTGGGGATAAAGAATATGTATATTTTGTATATGTATGAAATAAAATACATCATGAAAGATTTTTAAATACAAAAAAAAACCCCAAAATTTCAAATAAATAAATAGAATAAAATACTATTATACACCCAATAGATGGGCTAATATGAACCTAATAATGTCAAAGTGCCAGGCAGGGTGTGGCACAATCTAAACTCTAAACTAACCTGGTTGTAAAATGTTACAACCAGTTTGGGAAACTCTTGGGCAGTTTCTTATAGAACTCAGCATACCCAGTAATTCTGTTTCTACTTCTAGGTATTTATCCAGGAGAAACAGAAATACATGGGGGGAAAATCTTGTACAAGAATTTTCATAAAAACTTACTCATTCGAATCAAAAAGTACACAGTGTATCATTCCATTTACATAAAGTTCTAAAATAGGAAAATTTAACCTATAGTATAAGAAATCATAATAGCGGTTGCTTCTAGTAGAAGGAGTGGCAGGGACTGCCCGGGAGGGGCACATAGCAGCTTTCTGGGGTGCTAGAAGGGTCCTACGTCTTGACACAGACGTG
>NW_021897474.1:0-607 GCF_006229205.1 Suricata suricatta
CCAATTAGTTAACCAAAGAAGTCAATTATATCTTTTCTACTACAAGGTATTAATATTCTGTTAATACCATTTTCTTAATTCCATTACATTCAAGTTTTGTTTTAAGTTCAGAATGCAGAAATGAAATTTTTCCTTTGACAATATTTCTATGAACATATTCAAAAGTATTTTGTGATATAGTTACTGAAGTGAACATATTGGGAAAATATTACCATAGTGCCCTAATTCAGAATGTAAACCTTTATCGGTGTCATCAATGATTTGTGAATAGACAATAACCCATTTTTAAAACTAAATATGTAATTTTGACTACATTTTTCCATGTATTTTAGAGTGCAATTCTTATTGGCTTTTCAGCCTAGGTTTGAATCTACTCTAAACATAATGAGCCTGAGTCTCCAGGGATCCCAAGAGTGAACTCTTTATGCCCTTAGAAGAGAGTTGCTTATGGGCCTATGTTAGAAAGTTTATATGTTGTCTCAGCTGAAAAACAGGGAGTAGAACTTGAATTGTAATGGCCTACAAATGCTTGAGCTCACTTCCTATAGTAATCACAAATGAAAAGGGTTGAAATATATACATACCTATAGATACATACATATATATA
>NW_021897475.1:0-607 GCF_006229205.1 Suricata suricatta
TTAGCCTCTGGTAACTACAACTAAAAAGGAAAACCATGGATAAGGAGGGGACTACTGTTTACTTTACCAAACAAAGACAATAGGAGGGCACAGTGTGGGGGCTCAGTCGGTTAAGTGTCTGACTCGATTCCAGCCCAAGTCATGATCTCACAATTCGTGAGATCAAACCCAATGTCAGGCTCTGCACCTTGGGATTCTCTCTCTCCCTCTTTCTCTGACCCTGCTCACTCTCATGCATGTGTTTTCTCTCTCTCTCTCTCAAAATAAATAAATAAACTTAAAGAAAAAAGAGAGAGATGATAAAGAGGATCCTCTGCAGAGAGAGACAGGATATGTAACTGTCCTAAAGTCTGCATCATTTTAGTGAAGCCTCAGATATAACATTGCTTATTTGAATACTGCTTTTGAGACCAATTAAGATGGTGAGAGCAGCAGCAAATCCTAATCCTTCCTTTTGACTAACCACTTCTTTTTCATTGGAGGTCACTGAAGAGACAATTGCCTCACATATTCATATTGACAAATATGTAAATGTCTGTTATGAAGGACAGTCCTCCCAAATCTGTAGAAATTCTAAAACTGAGTCACACACATAGATTAGTGTGAT
>NW_021897476.1:0-607 GCF_006229205.1 Suricata suricatta
TGGGGGGGGGGGGGGGGAGATTAAATATCTGTTCACCCTTGGATTTAGTCCAGGAGAATATCTTTTCTCCATTTTTATAGTGATATATAAAGTGGAACATTGGACACACATGCACAGTGTAGCCATGTTATTCTGTCCACACTTGAGCATCTCAGGTATTTCTCCAGGAGTAAAAGTGGAATGTTAAACAAACCAACAACCCTCAACACATCTGGACCTAGCAGGCTAAATCAATAATAAACATCATTTCACCTGTGAAATTGTATATCATTCATGGTTTTAAATTCTATATGAAACTAGAGGAAACTAGAGAAAAACTTTACTGCTTTCATATGCTGAACTTTACAGAAATTTATGAAAAATATTTATATTGACATCAATTTCTGATTTTTGTGCCCCAAAGCAACCATGTTATGATTGTATTTATATGTTGAATATTAAAACTTGTAATATATATACTAGTAAAACTTTATCCACTATTTTTCCACACTATCTTGTATATATTGAATGTAAAGATTGGGAAAATAAATTGGGAGTTTTGGAAAATGGTGGATAATATCTACATACACACACATAGATATTGTTACTGATTTGTTAAAAAATAATT
>NW_021897477.1:0-607 GCF_006229205.1 Suricata suricatta
AAGAACTATAATAAAAAAGACAATAGCAAACATGGACAAGGATGTGGAGAAATAGGAACCCTCACACATTGTTGATGGGAATGGAAGATGGTGCCATGCTTTAAAAAGCAGTTGGGCAGTTCCTTAAAAAGTTCAGCATCACATTACCCTGTAATCCAGCTAGCTATTCCATTTCTAGATATTTACTGAGGAGCAAAAAACTTGTACACAGATGTTCCTAGCAGCAGTTCATAGCCAGAAAGTAGAAACAGCAACCAAAGAATGGATCAATAATGTGGTTTATCCAAGCAGTGGAATATTACTTAGTCATAAAAAGAAATGATATACTCGTGCTGCAACATACATGACTCTTTGAAAACATTATACCAAGTGAAAGAAGGTAGACCTAAAACACCTAGTATGTTTTCATTTATGTGAAATGCCTAGAATGGGTATGTCCATACAGACAGAAAATAGATGAATGATTTTTTAGGAACTAATGGAAGGCAGGAAATGGGGAGTGACTGCTAATAAGTATGAAGCTTTTGGTGGGGAATAATGAAAATGTTAGGGAACTAGATAGTGGTGATAGAGTTGTGACTTTGTAAATATACTAGGAACTAATCAA
>NW_021897478.1:0-607 GCF_006229205.1 Suricata suricatta
TTGGCATTAATCATTGACTAGATTTTAGACATTCTAACAAGCTGAGTATAGCTTAGATCCTTGGTGTGCTGAGTTTATGGAACTATAGGATTATGATCTTTGGATCATTTTCCCTTAGACAATATATGATGTAGAAGATGGAACAACATAGTTACTCCGAAATTTGGTTTAAATTATTTTTTTACCAAATTTTTAAAGTAGATCATGTTACTATGGTAAAACTTATTTGAAAATTAAGGAAAATTGATTAATTGAAACCTTGGCTATGCCAATCAAAGTTTTACTATATCTTCTTTCAAATTCACCTTTGATGTTAATTAGAAATTTAATCTTTAATTTTCATTCCTTTGTGACTATGACTGTTCTCTTTACATATTGATGTACTTTCAATTTTTAAGATATATCATTAAAAGATTATAAGCTACAAAATATTATCCCTGACATGGGAAAATCTTAATGAAGGAAGGAAAACTTCAAGTAATATGTTATAGTCTTAGTTAATAAATTGATTATAAGCCAGTCCTAAAATAAATGAAAGCTATTCTAAATTTTATTTTTGCTATATTTTTATTCTTAATTATCTTATATCTTGGTCATCAAAATAATT
>NW_021897479.1:0-1368 GCF_006229205.1 Suricata suricatta
TATGACATATATTTATAACATATGAAATATATAATACACCATGCACCTTTACTTTAACAACAAATTTGATGAAAGTTCAAAGGTGCAGAGAGGTCTAAAAGGTGAAATGGATAACAGATTGGTTGAACTTTATATAAATGTATAGCAAATGGTGATAGAGACACCCCAGAGCAACCAAAGAAAATAAATATTAAAAAAATTTTTTTAAATGTTTATTTGTTTTTGAGAGAGAGAGACAGAGCACGAGCAGTGGAGAGGCAGAGAGAGGGAGACACAGAATCCAAAGCAGGCTCCAGGTTCTGAGTTGTCAGCACAGAGACCAACGTGAAGCTCAAACTCATGAACCCTGAGATCATGACCTGGGCTGAAGTCAAATGCTTTACCGACTGATCCACCCAGGTGCCCCGAAAATAAATTTTAAATGAAAGTCTTACATTATCCCATAGTAGTAGATTAATGCTGGTTTGTCTCACCTCTGTATTTTAATACCCAAGGAGATCTAGAACAAGGGAAAAACTTAGCAAAGACACTGAATATGGAGGTAAGAAAAATAGTCTGGGGAACTTCTAATGACTGCCTCATCAACTGGTATTAGATTGAGAAACACACGATCAGATCGCACACTCCGTGCCCTACCTCACCCCCACAACTGGCCCCTATGAACAGATACCCAAGGAGCCCAGCGTGGACCATGCGATGGGAACTTCCTACTGAAGTGGTCTACTGAGTGGCCAGCTTGCCGCGTCCCTGTACCCACCACACAGCATCATGTCTTCCCATTCAAACCCAACTTTGAGAAAAGGCACAGATGTGAGTGGGCACTGGCTGGGCCACACTGTGTTGTAGGATCCGTGGTCACCTTAGGAAAAGTCTAAGAACTTGTGAAGCCTCACGTACCACATATAGCAGCAGGAGAGCTGCAGATTCAAGTTGACCCTCTCCTACCCTCAGAGAACAGATGAAGAACTCCTTCAGGAGATTTCTGGCCAAGACCATGAACTTGAGGCAGAAGCAGTCAGAAATGCCTCTAAGTCAATTTTGGAAGAAGGGAGCTAGCAGTATCCAGGGGCTAGGTACCCACTCTGTGATTCCTCCTAAAATTCTGTGGCCTGGATAGCTCCTTTCTGAAGTATTAGTTAACTAAAAAATAATAATATAATAAAATTAACAAAGACTCTAAGGAAAAATTCAAGTAAAGCCAAGTATTTGAAGACTCAGAAGGAGTAAACATTTGCAAATTAGTTGCTATAGGAAACAGAATTTAAAAAGAAAAGAACACGGTTTGAGTGTTTATTGACAAACCAGGAGCTCCAGGGGTCAGAGGTTGAACACTGTGCTCAATCCTCTAAACCTCATGTAGATTTAACG
>NW_021897480.1:0-607 GCF_006229205.1 Suricata suricatta
TTTGTAAGAATAGCACTGCTCAGGAAATAAGTGCCTTGCATTACTTTACATCCCTTTGTCTGTAATAGAATTTTAATCTTGTGTATTTCATTTTCTTGGTAAATTCCCGGTTTGTTTTTAACTCCCTAAAGAACTAGTTACTCAAGAACATCAAAAATCTGATGGCATTTCAAAGAGGAAAAAAAATGTATTTTTTAGTATATGTTGTGATAATTGGCTAACCTTATAAAGGAAAAACTAAAGCTAGATCATTACTTTAGTGTTTATATCAAATAAATCCAGATGAATCAAAGATTTATTCTGAATCATGAAACCAAAATAGGATAGACACTAATTTTCAAAATAAACAGTTGTTTTGCTTTAAATAACTTTAAGTGGGAAACGTCTTGCTGAGCAACAATAAAAATCCTGAAGTAATAAAATAAACAATTTTAAATTTGACTAAAATATCAGAGTATGTGTATTCTTAAAAATCATGAACTGAAATCTTGACTCTGAAAAATTATAAACAGGTTAAAAGAAAAACAAAAATAACCACAAAATCAACAAAGTATATGGATACTTTAATATATACACATATCCATAAGTAATCAAGAGCCACAAATAA
>NW_021897481.1:0-607 GCF_006229205.1 Suricata suricatta
TAAATATTATTTTTACATTAAGATTTGATCTGTTTAACAATTTTAAATTGAAATAAGTATTTATGACTTTTAAGAATAAGCTAAGATTATGTATTTTTTCTCATCTTAAGTTCTGTAACTAGAGAAAGGTGTTACAATAACCAAGTAATCATTTTATAAAAATCAGACACAATACCACCATTAATATATAACCTCCAACCACTAGAGAAATAACTATTTTTAAAGGATACAAGAATCTCATCACTACAATACTATCAGCTGACATGCTTATCTTCTCTGCTTGCCTACATAGCTAGCATGACATGACAGTAATAGCTAGCACTTAATAATTTTACATATTATGCACTGGTTTAATGTTTCCCCTGTGTTCATTATCCTATGGCTTTGCCTTGACTTGCCTGTGAAAATAACCCTCTCCTAATCAACTCTGTTAAATGGCTTTTGATCAGAAGTATCTTCACTGGATTCTTAATTTCCAACAATATTACTCCAATGACAATTTCACAGATAACCATGTCTTTTTATATGAAATTAACAGTGCAAGCTATGACTATTCTAGATTTTATTCTGGCAATTGAACTCAACCTTATATCACAAAACCTAAAAT
>NW_021897482.1:0-607 GCF_006229205.1 Suricata suricatta
GAGAGAGAGAGAGAGAGAGAGAGAGAGAGAGAGAGAGAGAGAGAACAGTGGGGGAGGGGCAGAGAGAAAGGGGGACAGAGAATCTGAAGTGAACTCTGCATGGACAGCAGAGAGCCTGATGTGGGGCTTGAACACACAGACCACGAGATCATGACCTGAGTGGAAGGCAGCCACTTAATCAACTGAGCCATGCAGCGGCCCCAAGAGTCTCTGGGCTTTTCCCCACAAGGTTCTCTTCCATTTACTAGGTAGGAGTCCTCAATGGAGTTGAGAATGGAACCGCAGGCCTGTTCCTACAGTCCCAGCTCCTCGTGTAAACAGGGATGGCATTTTCCTTGAAGAAAACAGGCTGAAATCTGGCCCAAAATGTTAAGTGGGAGGAAAGTGCTCTCTCCTGGTGGGCTTGTCCTCCGAGGAGCGGGACTCTCTGAACTCCCCATGCGCTCCGGCCTTTCGGTAGAGGGGCCAGGATGGGTGGGGTCGGTCAGCTGCTCTCTGCCAGCTGTCACAACAGATTCCAGCCCGTCACTTTCCGTCAATGGGACGGTCTTAGTCTGCTCAGACTGCTCTAACAAAGTGCCATTGACTGCATGGCTTGTAAACAACA
>NW_021897483.1:0-607 GCF_006229205.1 Suricata suricatta
ATTATCATAAAATTAATCTCTGGGCTTGAAAAAAGTATAGAAGCAGTTAGAGAAGATATTGATACAAAGACTAAGAACTTTCAAAATAGCTGTGACAAATTAGAAAAGGCTATAAATGAGGTGAATAATAAGATGGAGGCTGCTAATGCACGGATTGAAGAAGCAGAGAGGAGAATAGGTGAATTAGAAGACACAGTTACAGCAAAGGAAAGGCTGAGAAGAAGAGAGAGAAATTGATACAAGAGCACAAAGGAGAATCAGAGAAATGAGTGATACAATCAAATGGAACAATATCCATATCATAGGAGTTCCTGAAGAGGAAGAAAGAGAAAAAGGTCCTGAAGGTATGTTGGAGCAAATTATACACGAAAATGTCCCCAATCTAGAGAGAGAGAAAGACATTGAAATTCAAGTGGCATACCGAACACCCCTAAGACTTAACATAAACCAACCTACAGCACGACATATCATAGTGAAATTTGCAAAATAGAAAGATAAAGAGAGAATTCTGAAAGCACCTAGGGATTAAAGGACCTTAACATACAAAGGGAAACCTATCAGAGTGGTTACAGATTTATCTACTGAAACTTGGCAGGCCAGAAAGGAA
>NW_021897484.1:0-607 GCF_006229205.1 Suricata suricatta
AGTTTATGAGAATGACAATTTTTAAACTCTATATTTTAAAGCTCACTAAAAATCTAAGTAATTTATTTTTGATGGTTACGAAAGACCTCATTAAGTAGATGCTATTTAATTTGAGAGTTTCATGACCAAGCAGTTCTACCCTAATGATAATAAAGGGAAAGAATATTCTAGCAAGCAAATATCATGCCCAGTCCTGCTGAGATGAAAAGGCTTATTAGCAAGTTCAAATCCAGTGTGGGTGTGACATAACAAGTGAGTGGGAGAGTAGCAGAAAAATAAGTTAATGATACTGAAGGGGGTGAGAAGAGATAAGTTACTGTAGGTCATGATAAGGAACAGATTCTCTTCTAAATATATTGGGAAGTTAACTGGAAGTTTTATGTAGAGGAATGACATGGTCCAGGTCATCTTTTAAAAAATGGCTTTGGCTATTTTGTGTCATAATAGTTGTTCTAGTATAAAAGCAGGTGAAGGAAAACTAATTGGGAGTCTACTAAAATAACTTATTAAAGATGAGACTTGAACTAAACTTGTAACAGTGAAAAAGGAAAGATAGAGATATACTGGGAATTTTTTAGAGACAGAAAGAGAATGCCTCTCTTACATA
>NW_021897485.1:0-607 GCF_006229205.1 Suricata suricatta
GACTGTGTGCTCCGTCCATGCCTGGGTGAGACATCAGGGTGCAGAGAGGGGGCAATGAGCTGCGTGGCAGCTGGAAGGTCAGAGTCTAGTCTAAGAAAACCTGCAAGTGCATTTAATAAACTGTGCGGATTCAGACCCTGAGCACACCCACGGGAGGTCTCCCAGAGTGGACCTCAGCCTACAGAGAGGACAGACCAAGAACACAAGGGACCGTGAGAGACTCAGATGGGCCCCCACACACTCACTGCTGGGCATGGATGCCCACGCCAGCTCCAAGCGTCCCCTGCTCAGGAAGTCTCCCATTCCCAACCCTTCGTGGCATCCAGGAATGTGGTGGTTCAGTGTGTGTGTGTGTGTGTGTGTGTGTGTGTGTGTGTGTGAGCTGAGCCAGGTATTTAGATGTGTCTGTGAGAGGGGGGGTTGTCTGAAGTCAACATCTGAATTGGTGGACCCTGAGCAAAGCAGATGGCCCTCTGGAATGGGCGGGCTTCATCCAATCCGCTGAAGGGTCACGTGGGACAAAGAGTGACCTCTCCCAAGTAGGAAGGGGCCCTCCCAGCAGGCAGCCCCCAGGCCCGGACTGCAGTATGGGCTCTTCCCTGGGTCT
>NW_021897486.1:0-607 GCF_006229205.1 Suricata suricatta
GTTTGTTTGTTTGTTTGTTTAGAGAACAAGTAGGGGAAGGGCAGAGAGAAAGGGAGAGACAAACAGAGAAACTCAGCTAGTTTCTGTACTGTCAGTATGGAGCCTGACACAGGCTCAAACTCTCCAACTGTGAGATCATGACCTGAGCCAAAATCAAGAGTTGAACTCTTAACTGACTGAACCACCCAGGTGTCCCCTAAAGCATGTTTAAAAAGACTTTAATAGTCATCTTTACTTAATTTTAAGTTATCTTTACACCCAAGTGTGGGGCTTGAAGTTACAACCCAAAGATCATGAGTCTCATGCTCCACCAACTGATTCAGCCAGGTTCCCCTAGAGCATTTCTTTTTAAGTTTGTCTGTTTATTTTGAGAGAGAGAGCAAGAGAGTGAGAGAGAAAGTGGGGGAGGGGCAAAGAGAGAGAAGGAAAGAGAGAGAACCCCAAGCAGTCTTTCCACCCCGATGGGGGGCTAGAACCCACGAACCTGCACTGAAGTCAGACACTCAACCAACTAACCCACCCAGGTGCCCTCAACCAGAGCATTTTTAAATAAGCAAACAGGAGAGAAATTACAAATTACCCAGAATCCTTCCACCAAGAGTTAACC
>NW_021897487.1:0-607 GCF_006229205.1 Suricata suricatta
ATATTTCAGTTTAAACAATGCATTCAATGTCTTTTGGTGTTTTAAGTGAAGATTTTTTTTATTTTCCTTTGTAGTAATTTTCCTCATCTTGCACTGGAGAAAATCCTTGTGAGCCTCACTATGAAAAACTCTAAGGCTGCAATGAACTTCTTCCAAAGAGGGACGGAATGGTATGTTATCTAATAGAGTTCCATATTGTTTTAAGCTAGGGCTATAATTACAATGATAATAATTTTAGTAGAGTAGTAGCTATGTCTTAAAAGTTATGAACTAAGTTGATCAATTAAAGAAAATCCCACCTCTTGCCAGGGAAAAGCTGCTTTTAATTCAATGATAGTAATCTGCATTCCATAATTTTAGGTCCAGTCGACTGTTTTTTAATGTTGTATAGTATAGCATGTGACACTTGCCAGTGGAAGAAATAGAATAGTTACAATGGGTGGTAAAGGCATGAGTTCTTTAAACATGTGACCCATTTTTGAATGTCAAGTAAAATCTGTTTGCTTTAAAATTAATGGTAATGGAGGATAGGTCAAAGTAAAAATAAGTTTTAAAAAACCTCATTTTAGTTGATTGACTCAAGAGGCCTGTGTTTATCACTGTGGCC
>NW_021897488.1:0-607 GCF_006229205.1 Suricata suricatta
AGCACAGAGCCCAATGCAGGGCTCAAACTTGTGAACCATGAGATCATGACCTGAGCCGAACTCAGATGTTTAACTGACTGAGCCACCCAGGTGCCCCTTAACTTCAGCGTTTTGAGGAGGAGGAGGAGGAGTGAGAAAGAGAAGACCAGTGCAGAAGGTCAGACAAGGGCCTTGGCTGTGTGCTGTCTCAGCAACCAGAGGAAAGGGTTAAAGAGGGCATGCCAGGTGTTTTGGAAGTGGGTGCCAGTGAGGGTGAAGAGCTAGACAAGACCGTTGTATTTGGCTGTGGAGAGGTCATTTATGATTTCAGTTTCTAGATACTAAACTGGCCCAACTATTGGTTCCTGCCAGCAAGATCCACCTGCAGGAGACAGAGTGGCAGTTCTCAACCCTGGCTGCACATTGTCGTATCCTGGGATGTTTTTAAAAATGATGTGCTGGCTTCATCCCAACTGCTTCTAAATTAATTAGTCTGAGGGGTGGCCTCAGCATTAGGATTTTTAAAATCTCTCCAGGCGATTCTAATATGCAGCCAAGCTTGAGAATCATTGTCTTAGAGGGAAAATATTAAACTATGGGAAAACCTGTGAGAAATTCCTGGAGTGAC
>NW_021897489.1:0-607 GCF_006229205.1 Suricata suricatta
AAATTCATCCAAGCCAAACCCGGTACTCCTAATGTAACTGAACTAACAGGAGTTTAGTCCTTAATGAATCATAAAATTTCTACCAGGCAGGGACGTTAGAAAAAGGAAAATTTATTTGCAAGAAATAAGGAGATCACAAGGTATAACTTCAATACTAGAGACTCATAGAGGAAGGGGAATGGTTTCCTTTTTTTTTTTTTTTTTAATATATATTAACTTTATTTGAAAGACAGAAAGGGTGGCGGAGGGGCAGAGAGAGACGCACACAGAGATTCTCAGGTAGTCCCTGCACCATCAGCACTGATGTGGGTTCGAACACACAAACTCTGAGATCGTGACCAGAGCTGTAACCAAGAGGCAGAACACTGAGCCACTGAGGCGCCCCAGCATGGTTTCCATGTATTTAGGGTTAGGGTGGATGTTTAGAAAGGGAGGCTGGGGAAACAATTGCCCTTGAGCCTTAAGAACACAGTTGTATACATTTTCTG
The DNA here is from genome assembly GCF_006229205.1 of Suricata suricatta. NCBI lineage: Eukaryota > Metazoa > Chordata > Mammalia > Carnivora > Herpestidae > Suricata > Suricata suricatta. Next base: position 489 of record NW_021897489.1, read on the forward strand.
TCTGTTACATTGTAAATGGCAGTTGTGCTCCTCCTTGGGGCGTGACCTAGGACTTAAAATGAGGTCGAAGGGAGCTCCTGGGTGGCTCAGTCCCTGAAGCTTCCATCTCTTGATTTAAG
>NW_021897490.1:0-1368 GCF_006229205.1 Suricata suricatta
CCCCCCTCCCCGCCCCCATCTGGCGGCTCCCGGACTCTTTGCACTTTGATAATAAGCTAGTGACACGTTATGCAGTTCCCTGAGTTCTGTGAGCCGCTGCAGCAAATTAACGGAACCCAAGGCCGAGGTCAGCGGTGCAGCCTGCACTTGTGAGGCGGGGCAGGTCCTGTGGGGCCGAGCGCGCAGCCCGCGGGGTCCTGGCCTCCCTTCCGCAGGCAGCGGTGGGACTGGTTGAGTTCTCAGACGCCCTGTCGGTGCCTGGGAAATGCCTGGATGACCGGAGGCCCCCCAACCCCGCCAGAACCTACTTTACACCCCGTGTCCCACCTGCTCCGTCCCCACGCCCCGGCCCATCCCTCCTCTGCAGAAGCACCAGGGCTGCTGTGTAGATGCAGCTGGCCAGCTCGTGCTGGAGTGTGAGGGGCACGTAAAGGGCACCGAGTAAGAAAGGAACCAGCAGGGGGAGGCTGCAGCGAGAGGGTGGAGGGGCTGAACACTTAGCGCAGCCAAGAAGGCAGGCCCGTGACTGGAGCGGTGGAGGCTTCGAGAAGGGAGAGGAAGGGGCACCTTCAACACAGACACCCTCTCCCCCCAGGAGGCTCCCCTCACCCACCTCATCGTTCTGGGCTCACCTGGACCCAGAAGGGCCACCGACTGGAAGGATGTGGTCCCTCCTGTGGCCCGGGTGCTGTCGCCACCCAGCTCCCTGGGCCTGTGGCATCGGGACCAGTCACTGGGGCGAAGCAGGAGTGGAGTTCAAATCATCCACCAGAAACCGCGTGGCCACTGCCCCTCCGGCCCAGGGCTCAGGGGCCCAGCCCACAGGCTAAGCCATGTGCAGAGCAGACTCAGTGGGGGCCAGCCTGGGGCAGGGCAGCGGGGACACGACGCAGGAGGCCAGAGAAGGAGAGCAGGCAGCTGAGGAAACAGAAGCAGTGAGCCAGTGGTTCGGGCCCAGCGCAGAGGTGTAAGAGCCGGGACTCAGCAGGCGGAGGTCTGTGGGCTGCACTTCCAGGGGGTTCTGGGAATTGGTCTACAAACCTGAAGGAACCGGGGCTCAAGGGAATCCCACATTCAGAGCTGGCATCCACGGCGGCGGCGGTCCTGGGGGGCAGGCCGGCACCAACCACGAGGCCGTGGAGCCAGGACAGGCTCTGCCAGTTGGACACGCACACGAGCGAGTTCGGGGGCACGGCCCACACTCAGCCTCATCTTCCTCCTCTGAAAACTGGTGGGACGCAGGCGTTGGTGTAAATGATGTCCCCACAAAATGCTAAGAGGAATGTGTACCTGTGAGTCTCCCGGGATCCCGGGGACTTGGCAGCCTCCAGGTGGGGGCTGCGCAGAGGCACCAGGCCCCCTGACACT
>NW_021897491.1:0-607 GCF_006229205.1 Suricata suricatta
ACCCCCAGGGACAGGAGGCACTCACTCTGCCTCCCGTGGACACAGGCTTTCCCGAGCACCTGCGACAGGAAGGAGACGGAGCAGCCCCAGCCACCTGGACGAGAAGGACAGCGGGATTTTCAAGCAGGACCAATGGTTAAGGCCCTAGGACAGCCCCTGCCCAGGTGGGGACAGACCCCTGGACAGACAAGCACCTCTGCACCGTCAAAACACCATTACTGTCCATCTGACTCCAACTGAAATCTCAGTAGGGCTGTTTCTAGCTGGCAGCTAGTGATAATTTCAGAAAGCCTTACACACTCTTGCTCAATCGTCACAATGACCCCACGGAATAGGGACCAGTGTGGTGGCATGGGGGAGGGGGAGGCACTGAGCGCTACATAAGGCAGGTGGGCAGGACACAGGACAAGGGACAGATGGGCGCACAGGCTGCACCGTAAGGGGCTACCTTGAGACGGTCATGGTGCATCTGGACAGAAACGCGGTCTCTGCCGCCTGAAGGGAGCAACTGAGACCCTACAAAGGTGAACTGGACACATCCACCCAGCAGGAGCTAAAGGATTCAAGGTCAGCTCCAGCTCCAAGGTCAACAGCCAAGAAGTGGGTG
>NW_021897492.1:0-607 GCF_006229205.1 Suricata suricatta
GGTCTCCGCAATATTCACACTTGAAATTAATGGCTAGAGGGGCGCCTGGGGGGCTCAGTCGGTTAAGCCTCCGACTTCGGCTCAGGTCATGATCTCTGCATCGGGCTCTGTGCTGACAGCTCCGAGCCTGGAGCTGCTTCGGATTCCGTGTCTCCTTCTCTCTCTGCCCCTCCCCCTCTCATGCTCTGTCTCTCTCTGTCTCAAAAATAAATAAAACATTAAAATTAAAAAAAAAGAAATTGCTCAAGACATTGTTACTGACATGTCGAAGCTTTAACTAAATCAAAGAATTTTTTAGAATGAATTATAAATGCATGAAATTAGCATTCCTTTGTGTGCACATGATCTCTAGCTTGAGAATCCCCTGCAAACTTCATTTACAAAATATCTGAAAGCTTGTTAAGCCCCTTGACAAATACTATGTCTTGACGTGGTGTCATCAGTTCCTTGCCGTCCGCCCCTCGTCCCCGTCCACGGCTCAGGAGCTGACTGGCAGTCTTCCTCTTCGTAAGGATGTTTATTTCGACAAGAACTGTAACGAAATAACATAAGCACAGACAGAAGAGGGCTTCAATCATGGCGTTTAACGTGCTGTGGAAAAACTGGC
>NW_021897493.1:0-607 GCF_006229205.1 Suricata suricatta
ATGTGGGAGACATTACTAATGCACATTAACACCTCTGATATCTTCCCTTCCCTGGGCTAATCAAAGATTCCGTTTCACAGCTCTCTATGACATTGAGCAGTGCACTAGTCATATGACTAGTCATGGCCAGTTGGCTTTGACAACGGTGATGAGTATCACTTATAAGAGGATGGACTAAAGTGGAGATATATAATTTTCCATGTTTCTTTATAGTGCCAAGGATAATTCTGAAGCTTCATTTTGAGGGGCATACACCACCTGAAACATTTCGCTACCACATGGAGACAGCTGCCACAGAGTATCATCAATATTTCCACTTGCTAAGGTCTGCACTGACCATGTACTTTAAAGGAACGTCTGACCCTATAAACTTTGAAGAACTAGTTAAAAAATATTTCATGACTTCTACTTAATAATCACTTATTATGCGGTAAGCACTGTGCTGAGCACTGTCCCTAGATTTTATCATTCCTTCTTTCCAAGATCCCATGAGTTACTATTGGTTTTAACACACAGATGAAGAATAGAGCTGAAGTTACTTCTCAAGATATTAGCTGATTAGTTTGTTTAACATAAGTTTTATGGTTTCAAGTCTGTATTCAGCCTA
>NW_021897494.1:0-607 GCF_006229205.1 Suricata suricatta
GGGGTAAGACGGAAAGAAAGAGGGGGGATTCCCAAGAGAGGAAAAGGAAAGGGAGGAAGAGAAAGTTCAAAATAAATTGGGCTGGCTGGGTTGTGGGTGTTCTCCCAGTCACAGGCTCGCACTACATTCCTGTTCCTCTTTGTCCTTTAGGTTTTGCTCTCTCCCCAACCTGCCAACTCAGGGCTCTTCCTCTCCCTGTGGAGAGGGGGCTCGGAAACTATATGCGGAACTCCTATGCATTCATCAAGGACCCCCATAATGGCCAGTGCTGTTCCATTCACTGGCTGTGTGCTCTCTTTATCCTCCCTATGCCTATTTCCTCCTCCGGAAGTGAGGATGGTAAAAGTACAACCACCTGATAGGGTGTTGTGAAAATTGAAACCAGGACATATGTTCACTGTTCCTAAACATTGGGATTCAGGAGGGAACAGTCAAGAAAGAATTCTTGAGACTTCCTCAGTGCAAAAAACGGAACAGGACCTATGGGCAAAAAGAGCTGCAATAGAGTTTGTAAGGAGGGGCTGATGATAAATTTTCAGGTTGGGAGGGGATTTAGAGAGAGCATTAAATCTCTAAGGAATTTGGAAAGGAGAGGTTTCCAGGATCT
>NW_021897495.1:0-607 GCF_006229205.1 Suricata suricatta
TTTAAGTACATGTAAATTGAAGCTATGTAAAAAGTGATTGAATAGACTTAAAAATACTAGGCAAACAATATAAGGGATCTAATACTAAAAAAAAAACAATCAAGAAGATAGTATAATATTAAGGTGATTTAAAGAACTCTACCTTATTTTCCAAAGGCAAGAGAAGGTTAGAGAAATTATTTATGTATCTTTACTAAAAACATGGGCTCTGGAATCAGCTCTTGACTGAATTTGAATCCTAACTTCACTTTGTACTAATTGGGTATTTGGCAAGTTATAGAACCTTTACTAAATTTTCTGATCTGTAAATAAGGATGAAGAGGTTTAATCTCATAGGAGTGTTTGGCAGGTTAAAGTATAGCAGTGATATTTGGCACACTGTAAGTGCTCAATAAATGTTAACTGTTCTAATCATTAGCAATGGTACAGTATTGAATCCTCTGGTTTGTTAAAAAAAACATAGCAAAAAAACCTGTGGAATGAATGGTCAATGTTGAAATATGTCAATGTTGAGACTGATTCTTACAGGTCAGGGTTTCTCAGCCTGGGCACTATTAGACATTTTGGGCAGCAATAACTCCTTGTTGCTGACGGTCTTGTGCATTGC
>NW_021897496.1:0-607 GCF_006229205.1 Suricata suricatta
TATTGAGGAGTACAGATTTACTAACCATAGGAAAAGGGTATACTGTGCTTCTCTCCCACCCACACAGAGTCTATACAGTGTGCTCTTGGTTTTGGCAGTAGATGCCCGTGATTCATCACTTACATACAATGCCCAGTGCTCCTCCCAACAAGTGCCCTCCTCAATGCCCATCACCCATTTCCCCCTCTTCCCGGCCCACCCCCATCAACCCTCAGCTTGTTCTCTGTATTTAAGAGTCTTTTATGGTTTGTCACCCTCTCTGTTTGAAATTATTTTTTTCACCTTCCCTTGCCCCATGGTCTTCTGTTAAGTTTCTCAAGTTTCACACATGTATTAAAACATATGATATCTTTCTCTGACTGATTTATTTCATTTAGCATAACACCCTCCAGTTCCACCCATCTTGTTGCAAATGGCAGGGTTTCATTATTTCTTATTGCCAAGTAGTATTCCATTGTATATATAAACCACATCTTCTTCATCCATTCATCAGTTGATGGACATTTGGGCTCTTTCCATAATTTGGCTATTGCTTAAAGTGCTGCTATGAACATTTTGGTACATGTGCCCCTATGAATCAGCACTCTTCTATCCTTTGGATAAATTT
>NW_021897497.1:0-607 GCF_006229205.1 Suricata suricatta
TATTGAACTTTCACTGTGTGGCAGGCTGTGTTCTAGGCATTGGGAATATAATGATGAATAAGACATGGTTTGTCCTTCAAGGTGTTGACAATCTAGTGGGAGAAAGAATCTGAGAGGCTTTTACATTCAGATATGACCATTACCATAAATATATATATATATATGTATATATATACACACACGCACACACACACCCAGGAGCACAAAGGAAGGGCCTTATGCCAGTCAAATGGGTGAGGAAGAGGGGACTTCTAACCTTGGCGATATAAACTTGAGCCCTGGAGAGGCAGTGCCCAAGCAGAAGGAGTCAAGTGTTGACCAGTTAAGAGTCCCAGGAATAAGGGGAGTGGCTCTTGGGGCAGCAGGCAGCTCAGAAAGGCTGGAGGGTGGGTGGATGGGAGAGAATTGATGGGGAACAAGTTAGCAGGATATGTCATGCACAAGACCTTGACCGTCATGTGCAATAATTTTGACTATACGGAGTACTTTGGGGAGACACCAGCAAGGGCGTCAAGACTAAACACGTTCTTTAAGAAAGATATCTGGACTCATGGGTGGAAAGGAATAGGGGCAGTGGGCTGCATGGAGTTATGATAGGACCTGACCA
>NW_021897498.1:0-607 GCF_006229205.1 Suricata suricatta
GGTTTTGGGGGTAGATTCCCATGATTCATTGCTTACATACAACACCCAGTGCTCATTCCAAGTGCCCTCAATGCCCATCACCCATTTTCTCCTCCCCCTCCCCTAAAACACCCTCAGTTTATTTTTTGTATTTAAGAGTCTCTTATGGGTTTGCTTCCCTCTCTATTTGAAACTATTTTTTCCCTTCCCTTGCCTCATGGTCTTCTGTTAAATTTCTCAAGTTCCACATATTAGTGAAAACATATAACATCGTTCTTTCTCTGACTGACTTATTTCATTTAGCATAATACCCTCCAGTTCCATCCACATTGTTGCAAATGGCAGGATTTCATTCTTTGTCATTGCCAAGTCGTATTCCATTGTATATATAAACCACATCTTCTTCATCCATTCATCAGTTGATGGACATTTGGAGTCTTTCCATAATTTGGCTATTGTTGAAAGTGCTGCTATAAACATTGGGGTACATGTGTCCCTATGAATCAGCACTCCTATATCCTTTTTTAAAAAATTTTTATTTTTTTAATTTTTTAAAATAGTTTATTGTCAAATTGGTTTCCATACAGCACCCAGTGTTCTTCCACATAAGTGCCCTCCTCAATCACCA
>NW_021897499.1:0-607 GCF_006229205.1 Suricata suricatta
GGCACTTAAGGGGAAGAGCACTGGGTGTTGTATGGAAAACAATTTGACAATAAAATATTATGGAAAAAAAAATAGTGAAGTTTAAATGACCATGATTATGGCAGGCAATACCTCCAGCATCCCCTAGGTGGCAATGAAGAACACCGGGAAATATTCCCATCGTCTTCCAAAAAAAATTGAATGTATTTTTAAGTATGAATAAACATGGTAAAAACATCAAGTAGTATAGGAGATATTGAATAAAAAACAAAGCCTTCTATTAGAGCTCTATTTCCTTCTCCCCAAATAATCTATTGAGAGTTTCTAGTATGCTTTTGGAGAGGGACATATTTTGTTATAACTGTATAACCTTTTCCAGAAGAATTATTTGCTTCTATTGCTTTCCTGAAAAACAAAATGGACACAGTGGGGACTTTTTCCATCCTTAGTGTCTTTTCCCATGTCAGCACATACAGATCACCTTCATTTTGTAAATGGCTGCAGAGTAACAATAATAGTTAACGTTTATAGAGTGCTTACTGTTTACCTGGTACTGTCCTTGTGTGAATCCATTGAACCCTCACAAAACCCTAAGATGTGCATTCTATCATTACCCCCACTTTACAGA
>NW_021897500.1:0-607 GCF_006229205.1 Suricata suricatta
GCTTCTGGGGCCGTTGGGTCTGCTCACCCCGGACCCCGGACCGCTCGCGCCGGGCAAGCCCTGGAGGGGTGTGGGCCGCCGGGGTGAGGAGGAGCCAGGTCTCTGGGCAGCAGCTTGGCCTCTGAAGGGAAAGAAAGCACACGCAGATCAAGTTCATGGCTAGACCGGGCAGAGCCACATGCTGGGAGCCATGCGGGGCGTTGGCAGAGTTCAGGGCTGATCCAAGGATGTGCCTTCGGTGTCTACCCCTACCCTGAGCCGTCTTCACCACTGTCTTGGTTTCCTGGGACTGCTGGGTGAAGGTCCCGCAGATCTGCGGGGGAGGCTCCCGGTGCCGGAGGCTGGAGTCTGAGATCTTGCAGGTGCCCGGGGGGCCACTGTCCCGGCCCCTCCCCTGACTGCTGGGGGCCCCTCAGCTGTGGCTGTGTCACATGGTGTCCTTGCCGTGCGTGTCCACAGGGCCCCTTTTCCCCAAGGACACCCGTCACACCGGACCAGGGGCCCCCCCTCGTCCAGCACAACCTCATCTGAACTCATGTCTGCAGTGATGTTATCTCCAAGTAAGGCTGTTCCTTGGTGCCCAGTGGGCGGGGGGGGGGGGGGGGGC
>NW_021897501.1:0-1368 GCF_006229205.1 Suricata suricatta
GTATTCACTGCCAATGAAGTTTGATCTTAAATTCATTGCTCACTGGATATGCATACTAAAAATTTGAATTTGACACCAACTTCTGTTGGGTGAATTTGATGGCAATACTATTAGGACACTGATATAATAAATGTATCAGTTCATGTTAAAATAATTTTAATTTCTACCCATTTTTATAAAGGTAAAGCATTTCTATCTTTATTCTCAGACTTTCTCTCCTAAATTATATAACATGTTTTGGGAGCTTATAAAATAGAGACAATATGAGCATCCATTTGTCTTGGTATATTTTCTTTAATAATGAAAAGTCAACTAAGATTTTAAAATAAAATATCCATATAATTTGTCCTGAAGAAAGAATTTTAAAACACTATCCAAAAAGTATTAAAGTTTACTAAGTCAATCTATTTCAAATTGCTAACTAGCTATGCTTATGTATTTCTATCTCAGATTCTAGATTCATGCACTTTTCTTGCAGACTTTATATGTGATTTAAACCAATAATAAAATTCAACCATTAAATGCCTAGTCAGAAATTTTAAATGCCCATGGAAAAATGCTTTGCTTAAAACCATTTCATGTTAATATTTTTACTAGATCATATAACTCTGCTATAAATTTAATGTTACAGATAGCTCTAAAATGCTGTAACTTTTTCCAGCCTAGGGTTCCTTCTCTTCCTCAGGATATAGCCAAAACTTAGCTAAGCATCAGATGTTCCCTCAAAAGTGATAAGCCAATAAAGAAAAAAATGTTCTATGTCTGCAATGCATCTATTTCTCTGCTAGGCAATCTATGGAAGAAAATACAATGCATTGCTTAAGTGGTTTTTTTTTTCTTAAGTAATGCCTACATCCAATGTGAGGTTAGAACCCACTATTCTGAGATCAATACTTGTACACTCCACCAACTGAGCCAGCCAGGTGTCCCATCCAACATGATTTTGATTCATCCTATTCTTTTACTGAATTCTCTGTAATGGCCTCCTAACCCCTCTTATTGCTTCTGCATGTGCCTTACCACTTCCACTGATGTCATTACTCCATAATTTGTTCTTTATATGGCATAAAAACTATCCTTTAAAAATCCTATGTTATGGAAAAACATATGGAATATTTGTCTGTACATTTATCTCTTGTGACAATTCCTAGCATAGGCTTCAGTGAGCAAAAAAAATGGAGATGGCTAAACTGAATTTAGATTTTATCTGGAGTTGAGACAGGGTTCGTTGATAAAATCAGTGGGGAAAAATGTGGTCCTCTCCTACCTGCAAGAGTAGAGGATTAAAAGAATCTGGATGAAAAAGGGTTCTCTAGAAGGAAAGGGATATTTTAACATTAGTTTTTGTTTGTTTGTTTGTTTGTTTGT
>NW_021897502.1:0-607 GCF_006229205.1 Suricata suricatta
GTAATGTGTAAGCCAGCGAGGCCCTTGGGTCCCCAAGGAGTCTCTGACCTCCTGGCTCTCACGCTTTCTGGCCGTGGTTCTTGGGGCCACACCCGTTTGTGCACGTGCACTCTGATAAGCAAGGTCAAATTCTGTTCTTGGAAAGAACATGGGGAGGCTTGTAAAGTATCAAGTTTATTCCCCAGGCGGGTCAGAGTGTGACGGGGACCCTCCCTGCCCTGGGGACACCCGATGGCATCTGGAGACCGATTCCGCATCAGAACTCAGGATTGGCTAAAGGGAGGAGAAAGTGAACTCGGGTCCAGATGTTTTCTCCCTCCACCTTCCACCCGCGGGGCAGAGCGGAGCTGCGATGGGTGGCCACGTGCCAGGCCTGGGTGGCCGTGGTTGGCCCCACTGGGCACGAGGCGTCTGCATTTTTCCTGTATCACCTTCTTTTAATTCGGAAAAACTTCGTTTTCGGGAAGATCATTTTGATTCTTTATTACTGTTGTGGTAACAGAAATCCCCATACGTCCCTCCCTTACCTTTCCAGTCACCAAGCTTCGTCAGGTTTACAACCAGGCTATTTCTGGCACTTTGTCTGCTTCTCCAGCCTCTTCTGCCA
>NW_021897503.1:0-607 GCF_006229205.1 Suricata suricatta
TTTGCCAGATCCTGTCTTTGAAAGTATCTTAACTGGTTCTTTCCCTCTTATGTCGCAACTGGGAAGAAGAGGTTTCCAAGCTAGACTCAGTCGCCTTCATGGACTGCCTTCTAAGAACATTAAAAAATCAGGAGGGACCACAACTTCAATGGCTCCAAACTGGACCAGTGAGATTCCCCTATAAACCAAATCTTCTAATACTAATAAATTAGTTACGTTTTGAACATCTGGGGAATGACATTCGAGGGAACCTGGCTCCTGTCCTCTTCCCCTGAAGGAATATCATTGAAGTGAGAGTCTCTTTGATGAAAAGATGGAGCTGTTGTGGCTGGAGGACTGGTATTCTTCCTTTAGTCAGAAGTGCACCTGCTTGGGAGGCTTCCTAGGGATGTAGGCTGGCCCAGGGCAGGTTGAAACTACTGTAAATTTTATATATTTTTCTCTTTTATGATTTTTTTTACATTGAATCCATTTTTGTATTACTTGCTTTGCCAAAATGCTAACAGAAGCTACAAAATTGAAAACTTCCAGATCTCACCTAACTATTCCTTAATGTTTCTGTTGTGACTGGTTAAAAACTAATTCTTAACGCCTCTGACTGTTGTAA
>NW_021897504.1:0-607 GCF_006229205.1 Suricata suricatta
TAGGGTGGGCACCTGTGGATCTCGTAAAAAAAACAGTTGTAAAAGAGATGAGACAGGTAAGGAAGAGGGCCAGAAAAAGGCAAAAGGGGACGAGGAAAGGGACAGAGCTCAGACACCGTGTTCACACCAGCCATGGACAGGCCCCTTCTTTGCCACACACCATGAAGCTGGGCGCTGTGACAAACACTTCACACCATGAAATGCATGTGGTTCTCCAATGCCAGGCATTTAAGGAAACTGTCCTACTTCGAATGTAATGATTTCAGACCAACGCTTCAGGCTTGGAAGGTTTCCTTTACATATATTTTTCAGATTCAGAAGCTGAGCCTCAGACAGGCTAGGCAGGCTCTCGAAGTCACACAGATAAGCGGGAATGAAGCCAGGACCCGAGAGTTCACAGCAGGACTCTTGCCACACTCTCTGGCTCCCAAAAAACTCCAGTGGCTCCAATCAGATCCTCCTCAAAATTAAAATCCAAGGCTAGACTCATCCCAGTTTCCAGAGAGCTGAAGAAAGGGCTTTTCAAAGTCTGCAATGAGTCCAAATTGGTACCAGATGCTATAGATGTCTCCTTAGGAGGCTCAGAATTCTTCCACCAGCTGTATGT
>NW_021897505.1:0-607 GCF_006229205.1 Suricata suricatta
CATGTTGCTGTCCAGTTCTCCCAGCCCCACCTGCTAAAGAGGCAGTCTTTTTTCCATCAAATAAGCTTTTTAAAAAAGGAATGTTAACAATGAGTATCATAAAAAAAAAAATAAATCTCTGGAGATGTTTTCAACCCCTCATGATATGATTAATGTCTAAAGCTACTCAAATTGTGATCGAGTGAGGAAAACTGCAACAAGAAAATCTCTCTTGAATGTTAAAAGACTCTACTTGTTTTGGGGCTCGCAGGTGGCTCAGTCAGTTGAATATCCCACTCTTGATTTTGGCTCAGGTCAGGACCCCAGGAGAGTGAGATGGAGACCCAAGTCTGCTCCACACTGAGCATGGAGCCTGTTTACGATTCTCTCTCCCTCTCTCTGCTCCTCTCCTCCTGTGTGTGTGCGCTCGGGTGCTCTCCTTATCTCTCAAATAAAAAACAAAATGAGAGAGAGAAAAAAGAGAGAAAAAAGATTCTACTTGTTTTGTAATCTGCATTTTCATTCCCAAAGGGTATCTCATGCCCGGTCTAATTCTGCAGGATTCTCTTTTTTTCAGGCTGCATGCTTGATGTTAGTATCAGCCTTATTAGTGGATGGCCCCAAGTCC
>NW_021897506.1:0-607 GCF_006229205.1 Suricata suricatta
GTCCTGTTTTAGGGGCGGGGTCAGCAAGAAAACATGGCCGTCCTAAATGTGTCTGTGCCTGGAAACAACGCTTAAAAAGAAATACAGCAGGGCGCCTGGGGGCTCAGGCAGTCAAGCGTCCGGCTTCGGCTCAGGTCATGATCTCACGGTTCGTGGGTTCGAGCCCCACATCGGGCTCCGTGCTGACAGCTCAGAGCCTGGCACCTGCTTCAGATTCTGTGTCTCCCTCTCTCTCTCACCCTCCCCTGCTGGTGTTGTCTCTCTCTGTCTCTCAAAAATAAATAAAAAACATTTAAAAAAATTTATAAAAAGAAATACAGCAAAAACGGGTAGAACTCAACGGAGAAACAGAAGAGCCGCAAAATGATCTGACTTCAACACGCTTCTCTCCGTCACTGATCGGACAAAGACCCAGAGCACCAGCCGAGGGACCGAGGCCTTGACTAGCACCGACAGCCACGCCGGCCCGGCTGGCGCTCAGGACCCTCCACACGGCGGCCGCAGCAGACGTGAATTCTTCTCAAGTGCAGGAGGACAGTGACCGTGATGGACCGTGTGCTGGCTCACTGATCAAGTGTCACCACTTCAAAACTACACAGAGTCTGTT
>NW_021897507.1:0-607 GCF_006229205.1 Suricata suricatta
TTGGCCTCTTGGGTCCCTCCCTCCTGCTCTTGTCACACCTTGTCTCTCTCTGTTCAGGGTCTTGCGCTTTTCTTCTGTCTTCTGGAGCCTGTCCCCTCACCCCCCACTCATTCACCCATATTTACTGAGCAGCGACACTGTATCAGTCAGCATTGTAGATGCCAGAGTTAATGGCAAGGAACAAAACAGAGCCCACGCCATTCCGTGCTGTCCGTTCAAGCCAGAGACAGACAGACAGACAGCAAACAGATACACACTCAACAAACATACACTGGGTCCTTCATGGTGCTGTGACGGGAGAGAAAATGGAAATGGGTAGGATGGAAAGGGAAGAGGAGACATGTGATCAGTCAGGGGACAGCGCCTCCCTCGGGGCATTTAGAGCCTGGCAACTCTTCCTACTGTTACCACTTTGAAGGTGCTGCTGGCAGTGGGTGGGCGGAGAGAGACCAGGGAGTTCACGGGAAAGCCCCACGCAGCCAGACTGATCTGGGCCAACATGTCCCTAATGCTGACCTTGAGAGACCCTTGGGACAAGGCATTGTTCGGATTCTAAAGAACACAGGGACCACAGCTGTCAGTGGGGTGGGCCCTCCAAGGAAGGGTC
>NW_021897508.1:0-607 GCF_006229205.1 Suricata suricatta
AACCAACAGGCTCTAGCAATGTGTTCACATGTTTTTTGTAGCATTGGCAAAATATTTTTTAATGTGCTTTTTCTTTTTTTTAATGTTTATTTTTAAGAGAGAGAGAGAGCAAACAGGGGAGGGGCAGAGGAAGAGAGCATCCAAAGTGTGCTCCATGCTGACAACACAGAGCCCAATGCAGGGCTTGAACTCATGTACCTGAGCTGAAGTCGGCTGCTTAACTGACGGAGCCACATAGGCGCCACTGTTCTTTTTCTTAATGAGTCCTCCCCCAGCTAAATAAGCTTAGGGCATCACAAAACATGAATCCTTTTTTTATATATACGACTGTGCTTGACAATTACTTAAAATTGTTAGAATTATTTTTAGAATATGGTGAATTTATCCCACAAACCAAAACTTTAATAACTAGATTCTGAAGAGATGAAGTACTTTTTCAAGTGTGTTTGTTTCCATTGCTGTTAATATTGCATAGTTTGTACACTGTTGGCTTGTTATTTTTTTTAACATTTTAGTGGTTTTATTTTTTTTTTGAATTAAAATTATTTTATTTTTTATAATAGTTTATTGTCAAATTAGTTTCCATATAACACCCAGTGCTTCTCCC
>NW_021897509.1:0-607 GCF_006229205.1 Suricata suricatta
CCCGCCCCCCACTTGTGCGCACACATGCGCGTGCGCACACACACACTCTCAAAACTTAAAAAAACATAAAAACTGCTTTAAACTGAAAATGCTAATTCACTAAAGACCCCACAAACAGAACAAGGACAGAAACCACACACTAACAAGATATTTGCAATACATGTAACTGACGGTGGGTTAAGCCAATTTCCTTAAAAGAAACTACCTAATAAAACATTTCCAAAAGACTTGAAGAGAAACTTCACAGAAAGGAAACCTAAAACCAAGAAACACTCTGAAAGGTACACAACCTCTGTCCTAAGTAACAGAGCCTCTGTAACACTCCACACTACAAGAGGCACAAATCGCAGTGAAATAGAGACGAGGTCGGGAAGAACTGCACCATCCAGCGACCATGAACACAAACACGCTCTGATGGAGAACTGCTGGCAACCAGACTGTCTGACGTGACAAACGTCGACTGACAGTGGGAGGAGTAAACAGTCTGTGACGTCGCCACCGCGTTTACGAAACAGCCCAATCTCAGTACGGCCATGTGGGCCGAGGCAGGAAGCTACAGAACTCCACTTCCGGGAAGTCTGTATGAGGCCACACGGTGACGCTGCTC
>NW_021897510.1:0-607 GCF_006229205.1 Suricata suricatta
GGGGTAAGACGGAAAGAAAGAGGGGGGATTCCCAAGAGAGGAAAAGGAAAGGGAGGAAGAGAAAGTTCAAAATAAATTGGGCTGGCTGGGTTGTGGGTGTTCTCCCAGTCACAGGCTCGCACTACAGTCCTGTTCCTCTTTGTCCTTTAGGTTTTGCTCTCTCCCCAACCTGCCAACTCAGGGCTCTTCCTCTCCCTGTGGAGAGGGGGCTCGGAAACTATATGCGGAACTCCTATGCATTCATCAAGGACCCCCATAATGGCCAGTGCTGTTCCATTCACTGGCTGTGTGCTCTCTTTATCCTCCCTATGCCTATTTCCTCCTCCGGAAGTGAGGATGGTAAAAGTACAACCACCTGATAGGGTGTTGTGAAAATTGAAACCAGGACATATGTTCACTGTTCCTAAACATTGGGATTCAGGAGGGAACAGTCAAGAAAGAATTCTTGAGACTTCCTCAGTGCAAAAAAGGGAACAGGACCTATGGGCAAAAAGAGCTGCAATAGAGTTTGTAAGGAGGGGCTGATGATAAATTTTCAGGTTGGGAGGGGATTTAGAGAGAGCATTAAATCTCTAAGGAATTTGGAAAGGAGAGGTTTCCAGGATCT
>NW_021897511.1:0-607 GCF_006229205.1 Suricata suricatta
CAGGGGAGGGGCAGAGAGAGAGGGAGAGAGAGAATCTTAAGCAGGCTCCATGCTCAGCACAGAACCTGACTGGGAGCTCAATCTCACAACCCTTAGATCATGACTGAGCTGAAATCAAGAGTTGGTCACTGAACCGACTGAGCCACCCAGGCACCCCCAAACTGAAATCTCCTTCAAAGCTTTTATCTTGTCACCAATCCAGGGTTCTTAACCTTTCCAATGCCCATTTTTCATCACAAATGTTCCTTAGCACCCTTTTATTATTCTGAACAGAAGTAATAAAGAAACATATTACACACCCATCATTAAAAAATTAAGAAACTCTGAAATACATAGGACAAAGAGACTTGCTGGAAGGGTGTTGAGTGGGGGATGTGCTAGATGGGTGATTGGCATTAAGGAGGGCATTAAGGATGAGCACTGGGTATCATATGTAAGAGATGAATCACTGGGTTCTATTCCTGAAACCAATACTACACTATATGTTACCTAACTTGAATGTAAATAAATAAATAAATGAATAAATAAATAAATAAATAGTATGTAAACCCCTGTGTATATGTAATCTTATATCATATACATATGTATGTATATAAAACAATAATGA
>NW_021897512.1:0-1368 GCF_006229205.1 Suricata suricatta
GTTCAACTCCAGGACCCAGAGGACCAGGGACTCTAGGGATGACAGTGAGGGGGGAACTCCAGGAATAGATCTGGAACTGGCCATCAGGGGAGGGCCTCTCTCAGCAGAGCAGGCCCTGTGGCTAGTGGCATGTGTGAGCATCCCTCTGCCATTAGGGGAAAATAGCTTTTTCTCAAATACTTCTCCTGGACAACCTCACGCTGTATCACTGGGACTCTTGTAAACAGGGTAATAATAGCCACACTGTAGGTGCGTCCTAGGTGCTGGGCAGATTATAGTAACAACCTCATTAACTTTCCCAGCAATGCAGAGTTCACAAGTGAAGAAAATGGAGTCAGAAAGACAGCACAGCTTTGAAAGATTGGAACTTATAGGTGTCTGGCTTCAAACCCCAGCTCATCTTACAATGAGCTCCATCCTCTCTCACAGGGCTCCCCGCTGCCTTCCAGTCCTGCAGCCAACTCCTGGGGGTGGTCTTGGGAAAGCAGCTCACCCCACATCAAGAGCACGGTATTGGATGGTAATTGAATACGTCTTCATCTCTCTATCATTCTGTCCTTACGTGGCAGATTGCGGGGGGTCCTCAAAGACGCAAGTGTGTCCTCTGGGGATGGGTAATGTCTTGGGTTGGAATTCGTTCTTTGATGTTTGGGGAAAGAAGATTAAAAAAGAAAAACTTCAGGGCTCCAGGGTGGTAGATGATTTGCCATGTAATTTTCATTCCCCCATCATCCATCAGCTCTGGGTCACTGGGGGGAAGGTCTCCTACCTCCTTAGGGTTCTCCCCAGACTCCTTATCAGAAAACACTTACCCACCTTTCACCAGCAACAGAGCAGTTGGGGATTCAAAAAATATGTGTAGGACCACTGGTGATGGACGGAAGGAAGGTGTTACAAATGAGCCTGATGTGTTTATTGCCTGAGCCAAGGAGAGAAAACAGTCTTCACTGGACACACGTATCTGATAGCATCTGGATCCATTTAGTAAGCATATTTATTTCATAACAACATGAGATCATGATGCCAGGATGATTAATGATCTTTTATATTCTACCGCTCTTTTTGCATAAATCCACAAGTCTGTTAGGGAGATTAATTATCTGAGATGGGGCAAGTGTGCATTTTGGTTACTTCCAAACTAGCAGCACCTGAATGCTTGAAAAATCATTTCAAGGTTCTTAGGTAATGTTCTTGCATTTTCCCAAGGGGAAATACGGATATAATCCTCAAATTGAGCG
Source organism: Suricata suricatta (assembly GCF_006229205.1). NCBI lineage: Eukaryota > Metazoa > Chordata > Mammalia > Carnivora > Herpestidae > Suricata > Suricata suricatta. The sequence goes on from NW_021897512.1 coordinate 1,239, forward strand.
AGAAACAAACAAAAAAAAGGAATAAAGAGAATTTGAGCTGAAATTTCAGTGATAAGGCTGAAAACTTTACTGCCAAACACATCTTTAAATACGCAGTATAATACCAGACATGATAACTACACTGGACATA
>NW_021897513.1:0-607 GCF_006229205.1 Suricata suricatta
AATGGAATCTTCCTGAGCAGAGTTTAATCCTGGGTTTACCCCTTACTAGCTGTGTGACTTCGGGAAAGTGATACACCTACTTGCTTTGAGCATCTCTTTTTCTTCTATAAAAGTGAAAAACACCACATACCCTAGTGGGCTGTTATGAAGAATTAAGTGAATGAACTCATACAAAGCACCTTAGAATAGCAACCGGCGTGTGATAGGTGTTAAATAATGGCTGCTATGAGCCCTACCTGTTTCAAACTATAGTCATATGTACCCGTCAGCTCTTCTAAGAGTGTAAAGACCTTAGAGACAGGACCATTTCAGATGCTTTTTTATATCTGCTTATACCCCACACTGTTTGGTGTAATGTTCCATACATTTACGTTTACTGAGTTACTATAATTATTTGGTTGGCATTCAGCTACTTAGATTTTACGTATATATGCTAGAGTAAAATGCTTGTATTAATCCAAGAATGTAGTATTTGTTAATACCTTTATTGCAAGATTCATGGCAATCTTCTATTTATTACATGTTGAAAGAAAAGTTGTATCTATTAAAAAGTAAAACCAGAAGTTAGTCTTCAGTATATAAAGATTGCTGTTTTCATTTCTCCCTC
>NW_021897514.1:0-607 GCF_006229205.1 Suricata suricatta
TTTATGTTCTTTATTTATTTTTGTGAGACAGAGAGAGACAGAGGGAATAGGGGAGGGTCAGAGAGAGAGGGAGACACAGAATGTGAAGCAGGCTCCAGGCTCTGAGCTAGCTGTCAGCACAGAGCCCAACACAGGGTTCAAACCCATGAACCAAGAGATCATGACCTGAGCTGAAGCTGGATGCTTTACTGACTGAGCCACCCAGGCACCCCTAAAATTCCATTTTCTAAGAGGGTTTGCAGGTTTTAAAATGTGAAGATGACTGGGAAATGAAATAAGCATGAGATACATGGCAAAGGGCATATGTCCAGATGGATCATTTGGACACTAGGCAAAATTACCTGTTTAGGAATAACGGGGATGATAGAGCTGGGGTGGGGTGGTGCTGGGGATAAATTGAGAAAAAGTTGAGTGACTCACTTGAAGGGTTTTGATTTGAAAACTTACATCACTGAAGGGATTTGAACAAAAACTGTGAGGGGCGCCTGGGTGGCTCAGTCAGTTAAGCGTTCGACTTTGGCTCAGGTCATGATCTTGTGGTTTGTGGGTTTGAGCCCCGCATTGGGTTCTGGGCTGACAGCTCAGCCTGGAGCCTGTTTCAGATTCT
>NW_021897515.1:0-607 GCF_006229205.1 Suricata suricatta
TTTTCTCATTTTACTTTTAGATTCCAAGAAGATGCACATGCCACATAGAGTTGTTCTGAAAGCAGGGATGAGAACAACAATAATAATAGTTTTAAAGAGCACATTAATACAAATTCATAAAAAATATATGCATAAATGCACAACTACACATAAATTTACATATATGTAGTTCTCTAAATATGATATATACATTACAAAGTTGGTCATTAAATAAAGTTGTAGTGTATGTCATGTAAAAAGCCATTGTAATTCTATATAGCTAATATTTTGATTTGAGCATTACTAGGTTTTTTAAAAACATCGTTTTTAGTACGTAAGTAATACTCTTACCTAAAATATTATGCACATAAGCAATTTTTTCAAACTCATCTACAGACTTCCATTAAATGTATAATTATAACTGACTGTAGCATCAATATTACTAGTAAGTTTTCTTAATTTAAATGATAGTGTTAATGGTAGTAAATCCACACTCCATTGCTGCTACACTAATAATTGTATTAATAGGTTTTATCATTTCTGCATTAATTTTTTATTATAATAAATATCTTCTATTGCTTTGAGTAGATTCCTGTATTTCAATGAAAGAAACCCTGAGTCATTGTTC
>NW_021897516.1:0-607 GCF_006229205.1 Suricata suricatta
AATCCAAAGATAGTTAATGGCAGAGGCTGCACTGGAACCTTGGAGAACCATTGAACTCTGTTGAAATAAGACACATTAACACTCATATCCAAGTCATCAAAGGTAGTTGTGTGGCCAGGAATATTGAAATCTATGAACTTGATATTCCTTAGCTGTCAGTATTTCCTATCTCTGAAGCTCTTGACACTAGAGCAAATTTATGTCTTTATAAAGTGTTTGGCTTCTAATTGAAATTGCTAAGTTACATGTCACCAACATTTAGAAATAAAGTTGATAAGGACAGGGAATATGTCACACAAAAAAATGTCATGGATGAATAAGAAAGGAAGATGTTGAGTATGAGGGAACTGATATACCAAAGTCAATTTAGAAGCAACAAAGGCCCTACGTTAAGAGCTGTAAATGGTTCCCCATCATTAACTATGGTGTTGAGATGAGGTTAGAAAGGGCCAATCACATGGCCTACAGGCACATCAACATCACTCATTATCAGGGAAATACAAATCAAAACCACACCGAGATACCACCTCACACCAGTCAGAGTGGCTAAAATGAACAAATCAAGAGACTACAGATACTGGCGAGGGTGTGGAGAGACGGGCACCCT
>NW_021897517.1:0-607 GCF_006229205.1 Suricata suricatta
GGCAAGCCTAAGCCCGTAATAAAGCCCTTTGCTTTTGAAAAAAAGAAATAAATAAATAAAAATAAAGTTCTAACCAACTTCTTCAAGGTACCTAAATGAGACTGGATTGCAGCATGAATTGGAAAGCCTCAAATGACCTGCTTCACCCACATAAATTGCTGATCCATGGGAGTTCACATTATGTCGTGATACCACTAATAACATTGATAAAGGAAATGGATTATTAACTTTCAATGAAATGTGATTATAAAAGAAATGTGATAGTCATGTAAGACCTTATTACCAAACAAACAAGATAAACCAGAAAGATACACTTATAGCATTTTCCTAGGGAAGGCATTTGCCCAATAATCCCCATCACTTACATCCACATGCCCAGCTTGGAAGGGACAAAATTATTTTCCCTCACTTTTCTCAAATTCAAGCATTGAAAATTAATGTAAAACATCTCATGATATTAAATATGTTTTTATACTAATATATGAGTACTAATGTATACTATATTAGAAAATTTGAACCTTGTACATAATGTGTACATCATGGAAATGTTAAATCAGTTTTTACGTATTAAACGGATTTAGAAATACATGGGTGGGGCATGTGGGCG
>NW_021897518.1:0-607 GCF_006229205.1 Suricata suricatta
TCCTTTTAAAGGCTAAATCATTTTGTGCTGCATGTATACACCATGTTTTGTTTATTCATTTCTTCATCAAAGGACACTTGGGTTTCTTCCATGTTTTAGTTATCATATGGAGCATGAGCAAGGGAGGGGCAGAGAGAGAGGGAGACACAGAACTCGAAGTAGGCTCCAGGCTCCACACTGTCAGCACAAAGCCCAACATTGGGCTCAAACTCACAAACTGTGAGATCATGACCTGAGCTGAAGCCAGACACTCAACCAACTGAGCCACCCAGGTGAAGCTACAAATCTTTTAATATACTACTTAATATATATTATTTCTCAAGACATTTTTCTGTCAGGTGCTCTTTAAAATAAAAGTCACTGTGATCATGTCTTTAATTAAGCCCCCACCATACTGTCCCTCTGCCCATAACATGAATCACACACACACACACACACACACACACACACACACACAGGCACAGACTGTTCTTTCTCCACTTGGCACTGGTTCTGCCACGTTAACAATCGTTGGTTGTGAGAGGGCCCAGAACCTGAACCTACAATTGTCAAGTGGCCTTAGTCACCAACTGGTGCTGGGGTTTGCACTGATCAAACCCGGGTCTTT
>NW_021897519.1:0-607 GCF_006229205.1 Suricata suricatta
TACCAGTCTGCCCTCTACCTTTCCCACACAGCTAATTTCTCACCCACACGGAGATTATGAAAGCCTTAAGGACAACCTCTCTTGTTTAACTGAGCTTCATAAGGTTTTTTTTTCACTCTGGAAACTAATGGTTTAGACATACATGTAGACACCGAAGCAACTATAACCCAATACAAAACTGGAATTTCACAGATTCTTGAATCAGGGTATTTAAGTTCAAATCCTGGCCCCACCACTTGCTTCCTAAGGAAGAGAAGTTATTTAGCCTCCATTTGCCTAGTTTGTGTATTGGTCATAGGCAGATAGTATTACCTGTTTCATAATGCTTTTTTAAGGACTTAACAAAAAAGGCACCCACTTAGAACAATGACTAGCACGTAGTATGTATTTGGTAAAGGTTTGTTGTTATCATAACATTACCTTTATTATGACTACATATTCCAATGTGTTCCAGACCATTATATTTTGTATTTTCTAGCACTTGTAACTATGAATGGCATTACATATGTTTTTTTAAATGTTTGTTTTTGAAGGAGAGAGAGCAGAGCATGAGCAGGGGAGGGGCAGAAAGAGACGAAGACACAGAATTCGAAACAGGCTCCAGGCT
>NW_021897520.1:0-607 GCF_006229205.1 Suricata suricatta
GAGGGAGACACAGAATCTAAAGCAGGCTCCAGGCTCTGAGCTGTCAGCACAGAGCCGGACACAGGGCTCAAACCCAGGAGTGGTGAGATAATGGCCTGAGCTGAAGTCGGATGCTCATCCAACTGAGCCACCCAGGCTCCCCCTTTGTTTCCTTTCCTAAATGATGGCATGTACAACAGAACATAATGCCAAAAATTCCCCAAAAATTACCAGTCAAAAGAAGTACTCATACGAAACCTTTCACATCATGCCACAATCTTGGAATGCCTTTAGTTTTTAGTATAGCACCATTGGGGAAGACACATTATCCAGGAAAAAAAAAAAAACTATGCAACATTAGCTTTACATACTAAGCAAAGTAAGTCATATAATGGAATACATTTTTAAAAGGAATACTACAAAGAAATTGAATAGAGATGAGGTAACTTAAGAGTGTAAGAACTCATAACGCCAAGTGCTGAGGGCCATTATCCATAAGTCCTTTAAAGATCATTTTAGATCAATACAGTAACTGGTTGTGTCATTGGAAAGCAAACACATAACTACAGGACTCATAAACAAACGACCCATTTTAATGTTAAAGCAGATGTACTCTTCTACTCAGAAA
>NW_021897521.1:0-607 GCF_006229205.1 Suricata suricatta
GACCCAAAAAGAACCAAATGGAAATTCCAAGGTTTGTTTTCTGTCAGCTGTTCATGAGAATGGGAAGTGAAGTGAAAAGATTGAGCCGTTTAGGACAAAGCCAGCTCCCCACCCCCTCTTCCCCGCTGCCAAAGGACAACATGGAGCAAGCCAGAGAACAAGAAGCAGGAAGGATGAAGGTCTAGCCAGTCTTTGCCCTCAAAACACAACATCAAAGCAGTCTCCGGACTCAGAGCCCGGTCCCCCGGTGGCCAGGGTGCGGGGAGGGGTGTGTCACCCGTCTCGGGTCACCGCCCCTTCCCTCGCAGACAGCACCTAGAGGCCGCCCGCGGGGCTCACTGGGTGACCTAGCCCAGGAGGAGCAGATGCACGGCCCGGACCCAGAAGAGGAGTTCCCGGCCGTCACGACTCTCCGGACCCCGGGGACCCCTCGGGAACAGCGCCTGCGGTCGCGCTCACCCGATGACGTAGGCCAGGATGAGCAGCTGCACGGCCCGGTTCATGAGCCCCACTTTACGGCTGCGGATGAGCACGATGCGCGGCGTGTCGTACTCGAACAGGAAGGCGGCCAGCGCCGCGCAGCAGCCCGCCATGGCCCGCGCCGGCT
>NW_021897522.1:0-607 GCF_006229205.1 Suricata suricatta
GGAGAAGTATCTGTTTATGTCTTCACCCCATTTCTTCACTGGGTTATTTGTTTTTTTTGGTGTGGAGTTTTGTGAGTTCCTTGTAGATTTTGGATACTAGCCCTTTATCTGATATGTCATTTGCAACTATCTTTTCCCATTCTGTCGGTTGCCTATTAGTTTTCTTGATTGTTTCCTTTGCAGTGCAGGGTGTGCCAATCTTTAAAAAAATATGTAAATTTTTAAAATTATCCACTTTACTGGCTTTACTAGTTGTTGCAGTGTGAACACTGATTTATAATTTACTAGATTCTGTTTAGATCTGAACATTGATCTGAAGGCTGTTTGTTCTTTCCTAGGGTTCTCATAACACAGTAAAACTCTGTCCTTATCTTTGTCATAATACATTTCTCATTTGATAATAATGACTCTTTGTGTGCATATATGGATATGTGTGTATAGAGGAGATATTGGTTGTATTTGCTGGTTGTGTTTATTTGTCTCTGCCTCTGCATTATAGGGTTTCTAGACTCCCTGCCCCTGGCATTATGTCTGTAATGTGTGGAAGGTGAAGAATACATGTAGAATGAATCAATGATTGATTGGCAGATACCTACATGCTAGGACA
>NW_021897523.1:0-1368 GCF_006229205.1 Suricata suricatta
AAAAAAAAAGGAATTCAATTAAAATATATGGTTCAGCTTCTTTTGAAAATCAGGTTTTACATTTCTACAGAGTGAAGATTATAATATTCAGACAGAATTCACTAACGCATTTTAATACTTCTATAAATAAAATTATGATGATTTGAAGTTAGGGTTTCAACATAGAAATTTTAGAAGGAGAGGAACACATCAGACTTAGTGCTGAAGCTGAAAAGTAAGTTGTCAGTAGAACAAGATAGCTCAACATAGATTCACTGGACAGAAAAGCAGGCTTGATATTGCTCTAAAATGTTAGAAGCAGCTAGTGCCAATTAAATCTGTCTACATTAAAAATATATATGATACTCCTACAGTTGGATTGAGATATAAAGTGAAAAGTTCTTTGCAAGATAATTTGTCAGTATGTTTCATAAGTCTTGGAGCAGATCCTGTTATGCTGCTTTTCAAAAGAATATTGCCTGAAATGTTCTGATTTGTATGACCAAAAATATCCAATACAGTGTTATTGATATGTTAGTCATATTATAGGATATTATTTTGGTTTTATTATAGAATATTATTCACAGAACAATAAGCTCATAATATATTGTGAGGCAACACAATCAGCTTGTATATAAAGTATGAGCCCAATGATACCATTCTATTAAAATTATGTATCTATAATGCCTTAAAAGTTATGAAAGAATAAATATCAAGTAATCAATAGCATATTCTCTGGCGATTGTTCTCTTTTGTACTTTTGTTAACAAAATATTCTTCAAAGATATATAATGTGCTTTGTCAAAACTATGGCCTAATTGTGTTCTTAATATCATGACAAACACACTTCATATACATAACATACTTAACATATGACTGACTACGCATTGTGCTTTAGTGCTTTGTGTGTGTCATATCATTTATTCTTTGCAGCAAGTAATAAATATTTCCATTTTATAGATGAGTACAATGAGATAGAGATTGAGCAAGTTTCCCAAGTGTATGCAGGTGGTGTGTGGTCAGGCTGAGATTTGGTCCCAGAACTGACTCCAGAGTGCTGCTCTTAAGTCCTGTGCCACCGAATCCACCAGAACACATTTCCATCCACAAGAGGGAAAAATATGAACAGAGAAAACTGCTCAATAACAACAGAATATTCCTAGGAGACAAGCAGAAGAAAAGCAAATGCAGAGGGCGGAGGCCAATGGAAATACCTGTTGGGAAGTATGTGGAAATGGATGAAATTTGCTACTGGAGGTAACAGAGCCTAAAGATGTTTCAAATAAGTTGGGTGCAGGAAATTGGGATTGAGGTCTGGAGCAGAGCTTTCAGGTAGGTGAAAGAAGGCAGGCAGTATCTGTCACCTGTTCTGTTAGGTGCATGTGAATC
>NW_021897524.1:0-607 GCF_006229205.1 Suricata suricatta
ACCAAACTTGACTGGGCTTATTCATGTATCCGGGGGTTGGCTAGGTGTTGGTCGATCTAGATTGGTGTTGGCTGGGACAGTTGGGGTGACTTGCTCTGCTCCTCAGGGTCCGCCTCTCCAACAGGCTAGGCCACACATGTTGTCATGGGAATGGCAGATGCAAAAGAGAGCAAGAAGAAAGATGTAAGTCCTCCGAGGTCCAGGTTCAGAATTGATACACCTCAATTCCACTTCATCCTGTTGGCCAAAACAAGTTCATGACCAAGCCCAGACACAGCCTTGGAGGGCGATACAGAGTTACATGGTAAAGGGCACAAATACAGCCAGGATGAAGAATTAGGGTCATATTTACAATCTTCCCCATCCTCTTTCCATGGGACCTCAGACCGAGGGGCTAAAAGAGGGATTAGATGTCTGAAAAGTGTTCTCTAGGTGGTAGGGCTCATCACATCCACACTCATTCACAGGTCTACCAATAGAAGAGGCATGTCCATGCAGTATGATCGCTTTATTTCCTACAGCTCATCGTGGGAGGTTAATGTCTTCCCAGAAAGCAGAGAGATAATGCCAGAATTTTTAAATGGCGGAAGATTCAAGAAAACAAAGG
>NW_021897525.1:0-607 GCF_006229205.1 Suricata suricatta
TTGATTGAAGTGAAATAGGTGGCTTTTTTTAGTCAGCGTCAGAATAACTTTTAACCCCTTTCAAAGAAACATCCAAGACTGAGACCCGATTAGTTTCATCTGGACAAAACTTCCAGATTTCTGTCCTTACTATTAAGGAAGAGCATGCTCTAGACATTATAGAGGTGAGGAAATAATTTCCTGTGCTTTCTAAACCTTTTTTACTCATCTTTGTTGGTGTTTTCTGCTGTTATTGAGATGCTCTAATGACTTACTGTCTTTGTATTAGACTGATCAGTGTCCAAGAAAGAAATGAACAACTATTGTTCCCCAAATTGAGGATAGAAAGATGCCATAAAAGGAACATAAAACAAAACAAAAAAATCTTTTCCTTTTTTGCAATAAAGTTTGTAAAATACTTATGAATCTAGTCACACCATATTTGCTGTCTTGACAATTATGTTTATCATTATTGGTACCAATCAATAATTGAAGAAAAATCTTTTAAAATCAGCTGATTTTTCAAATTAATGTCAAAATTGTGTGGGAATAAATTCTATTTGGTCATGTTTAAAAATTTTTAATGTTTTTTTAAAGTTATTTTTGAGAGACAGAGAGAGTCAGCATG
>NW_021897526.1:0-607 GCF_006229205.1 Suricata suricatta
AAAAAAAAAAGCAATATAACACCAACAACATGACCTATGTTAAGAACAAAATTGCTTTTGGGGTGCCTGGATGGCTCAGTCTCAGGTTCTCACAGTTCATGGGTCTGTGCCTTACCATCAGGCTCCACACGGGTTGGGATTCTCTCTCCCTCTCTCTCTGCCCTTCCCCCACATGCACCCATGCTCTCTCACAATAAATAAATAGTTTTTAAATTGCTTTCGTGTTACAATCCTATTTCTCAAAAACACACTGGACAAAAACATTACAAGATAGAGTATAAAGGATCTTTATCTATTTAAGTGAACTTTTTTCTTTTTTAATAAACTCTTGAAGTCAACTACTAGAGGAAAACTGTCGCTAAAACATATAACATTTAAAATAATACGCACATTTTAATGCAACAACCAGAAAAGTATCACCAAACACTCTTTGAATGATATCTGTATACTGTCACTTAATAAAATTAAAAAATTTATTGAATAAAACAGATAATAAAAGCTTAAAAGCTTACTTCAAAGCATAAATATGTTTGGTATGATCGGAGAAATAGCATAAATCCTTCAACAGCTCAACTGACATTACAATTTAGAAACTGGGAACTCTCTC
>NW_021897527.1:0-607 GCF_006229205.1 Suricata suricatta
CACCCACTTCTTGGCTGTTGACCTTGGAGCTGGAGCTGACCTTGAATCCTTTAGCTCCTGCTGGGTGGATGTGTCCAGTTCACCTTTGTAGGGTCTCAGTTGCTCCCTTCAGGCGGCAGAGACCGCGTTTCTGTCCAGATGCACCATGACCGTCTCAAGGTAGCCCCTTACGGTGCAGCCTGTGCGCCCATCCGTCCCTTGTCCTGTGTCCTGCCCACCTGCCTTATGTAGCGCTCAGTGCCTCCCCCTCCCCCATGCCACCACACTGGTCCCTATTCCGTGGGGTCATTGTGACGATTGAGCAAGAGTGTGTAAGGCTTTCTGAAATTATCACTAGCTGCCAGCTAGAAACAGCCCTACTGAGATTTCAGTTGGAGTCAGATGGACAGTAATGGTGTTTTGACGGTGCAGAGGTGCTTGTCTGTCCAGGGGTCTGTCCCCACCTGGGCAGGGGCTGTCCTAGGGCCTTAACCATTGGCCCTGCTTGAAAATCCCGCTGTCCTTCTCGTCCAGGTGGCTGGGGCTGCTCCGTCTCCTTCCTGTCGCAGGTGCTCGGGAAAGCCTGTGTCCACGGGAGGCAGAGTGAGTGCCTCCTGTCCCTGGGGGT
>NW_021897528.1:0-607 GCF_006229205.1 Suricata suricatta
GAGAGAGAGAGAGAGAGAGAGAGAGAGAGAGAGAGAGAGAGAGAACAGTGGGGGAGGGGCAGAGAGAAAGGGGGACAGAGAATCTGAAGTGAACTCTGCATGGACAGCAGAGAGCCTGATGTGGGGCTTGAACGCACAGACCACGAGATCATGACCTGAGTGGAAGGCGGCCACTTAATCAACTGAGCCATGCAGCGGCCCCAAGAGTCTCTGGGCTTTTCCCCACAAGGTTCTCTTCCATTTACTAGGTAGGAGTCCTCAATGGAGTTGAGAATGGAACCGCAGGCCTGTTCCTACAGTCCCAGCTCCTCGTGTAAACAGGGATGGCATTTTCCTTGAAGAAAACAGGCTGAAATCTGGCCCAAAATGTTAAGTGGGAGGAAAGTGCTCTCTCCTGGTGGGCTTGTCCTCCGAGGAGCTGGACTCTCTGAACTCCCCATGCGCTCCGGCCTTTCGGTAGAGGGGCCAGGATGGGTGGGGTCGGTCAGCTGCTCTCTGCCAGCTGTCACAACAGATTCCAGCCCGTCACTTTCCGTCAATGGGACGGTCTTAGTCTGCTCAGACTGCTCTAACAAAGTGCCATTGACTGCATGGCTTGTAAACAACA
>NW_021897529.1:0-607 GCF_006229205.1 Suricata suricatta
GGTTTTGGGGGTAGATTCCCATGATTCATTGCTTACATACAACACCCAGTGCTCATTCCAAGTGCCCTCAATGCCCATCACCCATTTTCTCCTCCCCCTCCCCTAAAACACCCTCAGTTTATTTTTTGTATTTAAGAGTCTCTTATGGGTTTGCTTCCCTCTCTATTTGAAACTATTTTTTCCCTTCCCTTGCCTCATGATCTTCTGTTAAATTTCTCAAGTTCCACATATTAGTGAAAACATATAACATCGTTCTTTCTCTGACTGACTTATTTCATTTAGCATAATACCCTCCAGTTCCATCCACATTGTTGCAAATGGCAGGATTTCATTCTTTGTCATTGCCAAGTCGTATTCCATTGTATATATAAACCACATCTTCTTCATCCATTCATCAGTTGATGGACATTTGGAGTCTTTCCATAATTTGGGTATTGTTGAAAGTGCTGCTATAAACATTGGGGTACATGTGTCCCTATGAATCAGCACTCCTATATCCTTTTTTTAAAAATTTTTATTTTTTTAATTTTTTAAAATAGTTTATTGTCAAATTGGTTTCCATACAGCACCCAGTGTTCTTCCACATAAGTGCCCTCCTCAATCACCA
>NW_021897530.1:0-607 GCF_006229205.1 Suricata suricatta
GGCAGTCAGGCCGTGATCCGCATCCTCACCTCGCAGAGTGGCCTGGCTCTACCTATTCCCTCCCTGTCAGATTCACATCTAACATGCCAGGGGCTGGGAAACCAAATAAGAGAGTTGATTAGAATTTTGTCTAAAATAAGATGAATACAGGCTTGAGAGAGGGTCCCTGAGCACAAGTGTCAACTTTTGGATGCCATTGACTCCAGGTCAATCAATTAGCCTAAAGCCAGTCACCCTAATGAGCAATTTGCCTTATAATCTGACACCTTTTGGAGTGCTTTTACAGGGGAATGTCCTTTACTTCTTGGGCAACCGAGCTTGTTTTTAAATTTAGTTTACGTGTATCATTTTAATTTTTAAATTAAATAATGTTTTGAGATACTAGCAACGAAGGCAAAAACACTCAACATGGAATTGAATTTCTGGTGAACTGATTATTAGGCAAATCAATATGAAAACTGGTCTTAAGGAAATTTTTACTTCTAATTTTAGGGAGTTTTTTTAGAATGCAAAAACCGTCCAAGGAAATGTGCAGTTCAATCAGGCAGAACACACAAACTGACTTTCGCATGCTAGAGAGGTCTTTTTCCCTCACTGGCGGACTCCA
>NW_021897531.1:0-607 GCF_006229205.1 Suricata suricatta
ATATTTCAGTTTAAACAATGCATTCAATGTCTTTTGGTGTTTTAAGTGAAGATTTTTTTTATTTTCCTTTGTAGTAATTTTCCTCATCTTGCACTGGAGAAAATTCTTGTGAGCCTCACTATGAAAAACTCTAAGGCTGCAATGAACTTCTTCCAAAGAGGGACGGAATGGTATGTTATCTAATAGAGTTCCATATTGTTTTAAGCTAGGGCTATAATTACAATGATAATAATTTTAGTAGAGTAGTAGCTATGTCTTAAAAGTTATGAACTAAGTTGATCAATTAAAGAAAATCCCACCTCTTGCCAGGGAAAAGCTGCTTTTAATTCAATGATAGTAATCTGCATTCCATAATTTTAGGTCCAGTCGACTGTTTTTTAATGTTGTATAGTATAGCATGTGACACTTGCCAGTGGAAGAAATAGAATAGTTACAATGGGTGGTTAAGGCATGAGTTCTTTAAACATGTGACCCATTTTTGAATGTCAAGTAAAATCTGTTTGCTTTAAAATTAATGGTAATGGAGGATAGGTCAAAGTAAAAATAAGTTTTAAAAAACCTCATTTTAGTTGATTGACTCAAGAGGCCTGTGTTTATCACTGTGGCC
>NW_021897532.1:0-607 GCF_006229205.1 Suricata suricatta
AAAAGAATGAGATTCTTTTACTTACTGGGGATATATAGTGGTTATATTTTCAGAGGCATTACTCTAAGTCAAAGTTGAGCTTTGGAGGGAAGAATACATTTTTCTCCTAATGATGAGTAGGGTGAATTTTAAATAGGGTTTGTCAAAAGCCTGGAGTAGAAGTTATCAATAAATTCAAAATGGATTAAAATAAACATCTATCAAAACCACATTTGAGGGGCGCTTGGGTGGCTCAGTTGGTTAAACATCTGACTCTTGGTTTAAGCTCAAGTCATGATCTTGCAGTTAGTGAATTCAAGCTCCACGTCGGGCTCTGCACTGATAGCATAAAATCTGCTTGGGATTCTGTCTTGCTCTCTCTCTGCCACTCCCCACTTGCTCTTTCTCTCTCTCACGGGAAATAAAAATAAACTTAAAAAATTAAAAATTAAAAAAAACTCACATCTGATGGCATAATGTCATAAAATAAACTACACTTTCTCTTCTTTTTATGATAAATATCTAACTACATTTTCCTGATTCTGATCTGATTTGAAGAGCAGACACTGAATTAGATTAATTGGAGTGACATCAGCAAAGTGGCAGAATAGGAAGTCCTAGACCTCAA
>NW_021897533.1:0-607 GCF_006229205.1 Suricata suricatta
GGATGCCACTTCCTGAATGAATTCTCTTCTTTTAGAGGTACTTCATCTACACTTGGGAAGAATTATAAGCTAACATTCCAACTCCAGAGATCAGTACCTACAAGAAGAGAGGGACAGAAGTGAAAAGACTGCCCTCAAGACTTAACTTACTAGCAAGAAAGGACAGGCAGAGAAAAAAAACACTGAGGACACTCGGCTCCCTTTTGAAGCAATGCAAAGACCCCTCTCTGCCATATGGATGAATACAAGGCTGGTACAAAACATCAGTTTGCTATTATCTAACCTCCTCTACCCTGCCTATTTTGGCCCAATAGGAGTATCACCCACTAGGTGAGCCCAGGAGTCCACCCCCCCCCACACACACACAAAGTTGCTTTTCGAATTTCGAATGATGATCACTTTCAAGCAAACCAACAGACCCACCCCAGGTGTTCAGTGTAGGACAAACCAACTACTATTAAGGAACGTGGGTGTAACTGGGGGATGGGAGCCTCGCAAATCCGGCAGAAGGTGACTGAGGGGGCAACAGCAGCACTGAGACTCAATTACCCACTCACACTCCGGCACCCGTGAATCCTAGGAGCAACAATGAAGACTTGAACCGTCA
>NW_021897534.1:0-1368 GCF_006229205.1 Suricata suricatta
TTTAATTTTACTCCTGATGTATCTTTCACTTTTAAAGACAAAAAGCATGTAAACAGATATGAATTTATGTAAATTCCACACAAATATGTGTTCACTGGGCCCCAGCTCGGTAGTGAAAACACTATGCTTGACTAACATTACAGAGGTAGAATCAAAATAAAATAGATCTCATAGTGAAGTCTAAAGGATTGCCTACCCTCCCCCACGTTACTTGTCTTGTGAGTCCCCCTTATAGCCCCTGCCTTCTCCCTGATGGCGACCAACTGGGCATGCTGACTATAGCTGCTCATTTGCTGCCAGGACTGAACATGCCACTGGACAGTCTGCACCTTCTCCAGTTTCACATATTTATCCTCTAGCCAGTGTTTATCATTAACAAAAAATAGTGGAGGGGAATCTGGGGGGCTCACTGGGTTAAGCGTCTGACTTCAGCTCAGGTCATGATCTCACAGTTCGTGGGTTTGGGCCCTGCATGGAGCTCTGAGCTGACAGCTAGCTCAGAGCCTGGAGCCTGCTTCAGATTCTGTAGTTCCCTCTCTCTCTGCCCTCCCTCCCCTGCTCATGCTGTCTCTCTCTGTCTCTCAAAAATAAATAAAAAACACTAAAATTTTCTTTTTAAATGAAAAAAATTTTTAAAAAGTGGAAAATCATTTTTAGGTTAAACAAGTAAGAAATCACCATCCTCATTAGCTAAAGTCACCCCCAAACCCAGTCTCTGACTTCCCAGCCTAGGTGTCCACCCAGAAGATCACACACAGACATATGGGGTATGTGCGCCCCTCAACAGCCAGTTACAGATCCATGTCTCCTGGGAGAGCACGAGCCCATGCAGGAGACCGAGGGTCATGGTTCTGGCATCTGCCCGTCACTAATGATCCTCTGCCAACTGCCTCTGGCAGGGACACGCCGTTTGGCCACACCAGCACGCCTCTCCATAATTTATCATTTGTAAATAATTTAGCAGATTCTTTTTTTTTAAACCAGCGTATTAACACATGTAATTAAAATCAAGTTTATGATCACACTGTCTATGAGTACGCAAAGATTACTACTGGGCTTTCAAAATGCCAGCCAACAAAAATCTGAATTAATTATTGGCCTCCCCCTTCGCTTGCAACATGCGGCTTGTGAAGCACTTTCTCAGCTATTCGCTTATTCTGATCTGAGTCCAGAAACTTACTGTCATAAAGTTGGAAATGTATAAGGGGTCTTACTTTTCTAAGCCAGAGGGTTTGCAGTGGAATTTCTACCAGAGTGGATCTTTTCTTTAATAAGCTCCCTAATTAGGTAATGATGGGAAAACATCTTATATTGTGGGAAGACCCCAGCTGCCACAGCAACTCAGGCAGGGGGCATGAGCATGAACCA
>NW_021897535.1:0-607 GCF_006229205.1 Suricata suricatta
TGGGGGGGGGGGGGGGGAGATTAAATATCTGTTCACCCTTGGATTTAGTCCAGGAGAATATCTTTTCTCCATTTTTATAGTGATATATAAAGTGGAACATTGGACACACATGCACAGTGTAGCCATGTTATTCTGTCCACACTTGAGCATCTCAGGTATTTCTCCAGGAGTAAAAGTGGAATGTTAAACAAACCAACAGCCCTCAACACATCTGGACCTAGCAGGCTAAATCAATAATAAACATCATTTCACCTGTGAAATTGTATATCATTCATGGTTTTAAATTCTATATGAAACTAGAGGAAACTAGAGAAAAACTTTACTGCTTTCATATGCTGAACTTTACAGAAATTTATGAAAAATATTTATATTGACATCAATTTCTGATTTTTGTGCCCCAAAGCAACCATGTTATGATTGTATTTATATGTTGAATATTAAAACTTGTAATATATATACTAATAAAACTTTATCCACTATTTTTCCACACTATCTTGTATATATTGAATGTAAAGATTGGGAAAATAAATTGGGAGTTTTGGAAAATGGTGGATAATATCTACATACACACACATAGATATTGTTACTGATTTGTTAAAAAATAATT
>NW_021897536.1:0-607 GCF_006229205.1 Suricata suricatta
GTAATGTGTAAGCCAGCGAGGCCCTTGGGTCCCCAAGGAGTCTCTGACCTCCTGGCTCTCACGCTTTCTGGCCGTGGTTCTTGGGGCCACACCCGTTTGTGCACGTGCACTCTGATAAGCAAGGTCAAATTCTGTTCTTGGAAAGAACATGGGGAGGCTTGTAAAGTATCAAGTTTATTCCCTAGGCGGGTCAGAGTGTGACGGGGACCCTCCCTGCCCTGGGGACACCCGATGGCATCTGGAGACCGATTCCGCATCAGAACTCAGGATTGGCTAAAGGGAGGAGAAAGTGAACTCGGGTCCAGATGTTTTCTCCCTCCACCTTCCACCCGCGGGGCAGAGCGGAGCTGCGATGGGTGGCCACGTGCCAGGCCTGGGTGGCCGTGGTTGGCCCCACTGGGCACGAGGCGTCTGCATTTTTCCTGTATTACCTTCTTTTAATTCGGAAAAACTTCGTTTTCGGGAAGATCATTTTGATTCTTTATTACTGTTGTGGTAACAGAAATCCCCATACGTCCCTCCCTTACCTTTCCAGTCACCAAGCTTCGTCAGGTTTACAACCAGGCTATTTCTGGCACTTTGTCTGCTTCTCCAGCCTCTTCTGCCA
>NW_021897537.1:0-607 GCF_006229205.1 Suricata suricatta
GCCCCCCCCCCCCCCCCCGCCCACTGGGCACCAAGGAACAGCCTTACTTGGAGATAACATCACTGCAGACATGAGTTCAGATGAGGTTGTGCTGGACGAGGGGGGGCCCCTGGTCCGGTGTGACGGGTGTCCTTGGGGAAAAGGGGCCCTGTGGACACGCACGGCAAGGACACTGTGTGACACAGCCACAGCTGAGGGGCCCCCAGCAGTCAGGGGAGGGGCCGGGACAGTGGCCCCCCGGGCACCTGCAAGATCTCAGACTCCAGCCTCCGGCACCGGGAGCCTCCCCCGCAGATCTGCGGGACCTTCACCCAGCAGTCCCAGGAAACCAAGACAGTGGTGAAGACGGCTCAGGGTAGGGGTAGACACCGAAGGCACATCCTTGGATCGGCCCTGAACTCTGCCAATGCCCCGCATGGCTCCCAGCATGTGGCTCTGCCCGGTCTAGCCATGAACTTGATCTGCGTGTGCTTTCTTTCCCTTCAGAGGCCAAGCTGCTGCCCAGAGACCTGGCTCCTCCTCACCCCGGCGGCCCACACCCCTCCAGGGCTTGCCCGGCGCGAGCGGTCCGGGGTCCGGGGTGAGCAGACCCAACGGCCCCAGAAGC
>NW_021897538.1:0-607 GCF_006229205.1 Suricata suricatta
GACACAGGTGTACTTTTCCATCTCAGGGTGCCAGATCCAGATAGGGATAATTTCCACCCTCCCAGGAGGCAGCCCCATTGCTTCCCAGGTAATCACTCATTTGATCTCTATCAGCACAGGTTATGTGTGCCTATTTGAGGACTTTATAGAAACGGAAACGTACAGTGGGTGCCCTCTTACTTGGCATCGTGTTTGAGAAATTCATCCTTGCTGTGTGGAGATACCAGAATTTGTTCATTCATCTGCTGATGAAAGTGTGGGTGGTTCCAGTTTGCGGCTTCAGGAACAAAGCTGCTCCGAATATGCTGTGCACGTCTTTTTGTGGACACGCATTCTCCCTGCCAGCGGGCAAGTCAGTATCGAGGGCTAGGAGCGCAGGATCCAAGCAGGCAAGTTTAACTTTAGGAGAGTTTTCTTGTTTTCATTTTTTTTAGAAGATAGTTTTAAATGTTTATTTCTTTTGAGAGAGAGAGAGAGAGAGAGAAAGCATGTGCATGAGCAGGGGAGGGCCAGAGAGAGAAGGAGAGAGAGAATCTTAAGGAGCCCAACTCGGGGCTCAATTCCACAAACCATGAGATCATGACCTGAGCTGAAATCAAGAGTCAGG
>NW_021897539.1:0-607 GCF_006229205.1 Suricata suricatta
CACTGGGTGTTATATGGAAACCAATTTGACAATAAACTATTAAAAATAATAAAATAAAAAGGTTATTAAACGTTTTCCTCTAGAAAAAAAAAAAGAAAAAGGAAGTTGGAAATTTTACAGTGCCTGATTTCAAGATTAACTGTAAAGCTACAACAAACAAGACTGTAAAGGGCAGACAAATAGATTGGTGGAACAGAATAGTGAATCCAGAAATAAATCCACATATATGGGCAATTGATCTTCAACAAAGGTACTAAAGCAAGTCAACAGCAAAAGGAATGTTCCTTCAACAAATGGCAACAGAAGAGAAAAAAAATGAACTGTTACTTTTATTTCATACCATACACACACAAAACAAATTTGAGATGACTCTGGAACTTAAAGCAATAAAGTTACTAGAAAGTAATATAGAGAATATCTTTGCAAACTTGGGGCAGGTATTTTTGAACAGAATACAAAGGACTTGCCATTAATGATATATTTAATAAGTTGGACTTCATAAAAATAAAAAACTTCTGTTTGTCAAAGGATTTCATTAAAGAAGTAAATGGCCAAGCCACAGAATGGGGGAAAATCCTTATCCAATACATATTCAAGGACTTTTATT
>NW_021897540.1:0-607 GCF_006229205.1 Suricata suricatta
CAGCTTCAGAAAGGTTACGTGATATTTTAAAGGTGACACGGTTAGCAAGTGGTGATCACAGGATTTGAAAATGGGCAGTCTGGCTCTGTGGGCCGTGCTCATAGCCAACAAGTTAAGTGTAAGTCACAGCTTAAGATCTAGAGCAGGCATTGGCAAACATTTTCTGCAAAGAGCCAGATAGTCAATATTTTGGGTTTTGCAGACCGTACAGTCTTAGTCACTACTCAGTTCTACTGTTGTAGTGTTAAAGCTATCATAGACAGCATGTAACAGATCAACTTTTCAGAGACTGAAATTTGAATTTTGTATCATTTTCATGTGTTATGAAATACCCTTCTATTTTTCCCAACCACAAACCATTAAAAAACCTTTGTGGATATCAACGAACTGATTTTAAGGTTTATATGAAGGGATGCCTGGGTAGCTCAGTCGGTTAAGGGTCCAGCTTCGGCTCAGGTCATGATCTCACGGTCTGTGGGTTCGAGCCCTGCATCGGGCTCTGTGCTGACAGCTCAGAGCCTGGAGCCTGTTTCAGATTCTGTGTCTCCCTTTCTCTCTGCCCCTCCCCCTCTTGCTCTCTGTCCCTCAAAATAAAGATATAAAAAAA
>NW_021897541.1:0-607 GCF_006229205.1 Suricata suricatta
TTTTTTTTTTTTTTTTTGGTTTTTAGCAGTGTGATATAAATAGATGTGTGTGTCCTCTGAGTTTTTTTTAGATCTGTCGGTTGTTTTTTTCATTTAATCTGAGAAAATTCTCAAAACTTAACCTCTTTAAATATGTCTTCTGCCTCATTTGGTCTATATTCTCCCTTTGAGACCCCAATTACATTCATTTTAGGCCACTTAACATTATACCTTGGCTCTTGAATATATTGTTCCCTTCTTTCCTTCTTTTCTTTTCTATTTGTGTTTTATTTTGTGTAATTTTTATTTACTCATCTTCTAATTCACTGGATATTTCTTCAGTAGTATCTTATCTGCTCAAGCTTTCAGTGAAGGACATCTTCATCTTCTATAGTATTTTCTTTTTTACTAACACATATTTGACTTTTTAAAAACAGTTTCTTTCTCTCTATTATAATTCTCATCTCTTCCTGTATGTAATTCACCTTTTCCACTAGATACTTTGGCATATTAAGCATTGCTATTTTATATTATTTGTTTATATTTTTATATTTTTATTTTTTTATAATATTTTATTGTCAAATTGTTTTCCATATAACACCCAGTGCTCTTCCCCTTAAGTGCCCTC
>NW_021897542.1:0-607 GCF_006229205.1 Suricata suricatta
GGCTGGGAACAGTTCTGTTCCACGTGGACCACTGAGGAAATGAATTTTTAAAACCTCCACAGCACTTATTGACAATCAACTGGATCGAAGGCACTTACAACATCTCTAACTTTTACGGTGACGTTGCAAACTAGCGTGATTCTGCTCATCTTCCCGAGAATGCTGAGGCCCCAGGAATCTAAGGACCTAACTAAAAGAGAAAAATTCATTCAGATCAAATCCTTTCAATCCCTGCTGTTTTTAGATGGGCATTTTTAGGCAGGTAAAGGGCTAACACCTGGATACTAGGCCAGACTCTGTTTTTTAGTAAGAGACTATCTCAGACCGATTCTTTTAAAATGTGTCCCTTAAATTGGCCTTTTCTTTGTGACACCAGTCAGTCTCACCTGTGGGACCAAGTGGGCAGTGTAACCAGTGCTGGGCACCTGAGCTATGGAGCCTGTACTGGGGCAGGAGTTACCTTCCAAGGCCTCAGTGCCACGTGTGTCTTAGGACCAGGAGGAAGAATGGGGATCAGACACTGGATTCAGGCGCAACTCACTGTGAAAGATGCTGCAGCCAATGCAATGGTATGAACAGAGCTGGAGGAAGCAGCTTACCAAGGAGA
>NW_021897543.1:0-607 GCF_006229205.1 Suricata suricatta
GACCTCTTCTTTATAGGATAGAGCAGTGTGAGCCACAGTCCTCATGTTGTATCTGACAGCCCGAGTACTTCTCTATCTTACAATTAGAAGTTTGTACCTTTTCACCACCTTCCTCCAATCCCCGCCTCCCCGCCTCCCCCCGCCTTTGATAACGAGTCTGATTTCTTTCTTCATGATTTTCAGGTGTTCTTTTTCTTTTGTTTTTTTTTTTAATGCTTATTTTGAGAGATAGAGACAGGGCGTGAGCAGGGGAGATGTAAACACAAAATCTGAAGCAGGTTCCAAGCTCCAAGCTGTCAGCACAGAGCTCGATGTGGGGCTAGAACTCACGAACTATGCGATCATGACCTGAGCTGAAGCTGGACGCTTAACCACTTAGTTGACTGAGCCACCCAGATGCCCCTCAGGTTTTTTTTTTTTTAATTACACATATAAGTGAGATCATACAGTACTTGTTTTTCTTTGTCTGACGTATTTCACTTAGTGCAATGCCTTTCGTGTCACAAATGGTAGGATTGCCTCAAATTTTATGACTGGATGTTTTTCCTTCGAATATATACACCATAATTACTCTACGTGATGGACACGTAGCTTGTCCCCATGCCTT
>NW_021897544.1:0-607 GCF_006229205.1 Suricata suricatta
GAAAAAAAATTAATCACCTGTGGCAACTGTCATTTGAAGTTACCCTTCCCTCATTCCACTCCAGCTCATCCACATAAAAACAAAGAGAGATCATATTGTTTACTGGTATCAAACTGCAGAATTTGGCTTGCCTTAGGCACTGCTCTAGCCCAGAATCCAACCCGCCACAAATATCAATTTGGAATGCAGCTTCAGCTCTAGTGGAAAAGCTGTCACAGGCAAGT
This sequence comes from Suricata suricatta, assembly GCF_006229205.1. Taxonomy (NCBI): domain Eukaryota; kingdom Metazoa; phylum Chordata; class Mammalia; order Carnivora; family Herpestidae; genus Suricata; species Suricata suricatta. The sequence continues at coordinate 225 of NW_021897544.1, forward strand.
CTAAAATACTGAGAGTGCTGAGCTACTGACATTGCTAAAGATGATCATGGAGACATTTATCCAGCCTCTCCTGCCTCCCCTTCACCCAGCCTTTCAGAAGCTTATGTCAAGTGTGACAGGCTAGGTGATGAATGGGTAGAAAGTTGACAGGTGACGACAGGCGCCTGAGTAAGTGAAATCCTCTATCGTTAATTCTTGTGATTCTACCTTTCTGACACAATGAACAGATATTAGAATGTGTGACTAAATAAACCACGTTGAGAAAAGTCATTCACTGAAAATAGAGTCAAGAACAGCAAGCCATGCTCTCAGTTCGCTCAGGCTTCTTGATTACTGGACTTTTGGAATACACTACATAATCAAGTATACATTATTCAGAGTTA
>NW_021897545.1:0-2964 GCF_006229205.1 Suricata suricatta
GAAAAGCTTCTCTGAGGAGGTGCCACTTGAGAAAGCCCTGTATGAGGGACAAGGAAAGAACACAGATGAACCGTGTGAAGAAAGGAAAAGGGAAGTGGTGTGCTGTGGAAAGGCACGAGTCGAGAATCAGACTGGCTTGTTTGACGGTTTCCTGATGGGGTCAGATGTGGTGAGTGAAGAAGAAAAAGATCCAGGATAACAATGCGTAGGTTTCTGATCAGTGCTACTGGGTCCATGGAAGCATCATGTCCGAGGAGAGAAAGATGCATACGGTGGGAGGAGGAAGTGGTGTTGGGAGTTGGGAAAATGAAATTGGGGATGCATATTTCAAATTTAAGTAGAGAAATCTAGTAGGCTGTTGGGTTTATGACATGCGTCTTAGGAGAGAGATTGAAGCAGGAGATAAATTTTGGAGACTTTGAGTACGGATCATGTTTAAAGACATTCATGGGGCGCCTGGGTGGCTCAGTCAGTTAAGCATCTGACTGGCTCGGGTCATGATCTCATGGTTCATGAGTTCTCGCCCACATCTGCACTGTCAGTGCAGAGCCTACATGGGATTTTCTGTCTCCCACTCACTGCCCTTCCCCAGCATGCTTTAATTCTCTCTCTCAAAATAAATAAACCTTTAAAAAAAAGAGTAAAGAAAAAAATACAGATTTATAAAGATTAGATGAGATCACCGAGGGAAAAAATGTGCATAGAGAAAAGAAGTGGACTCTCCAGTGTTTAGAACCTCAGGTGGTAGAGCAGGAACTAGCAAAAGAAACTGAGAGTTGATGACTGAGATAAAATCTTAGGAGGTGTGGCATCCTCAAAAGCAAATGATGGAAGTCTTTTAAGGACAGAGTGACTTACTGTGAAAGGTAAAGTAAGTTGAAAGCTGAAAACTGACTATTGGATTTGCCAAGTAGAGGATGCTCATGACATTAAAAAGTACAGTTTGGGAGCAAAAACCTGATTGAAGCATTAGGTTTGGACTGTTTTTCTAATCTTCCTTTGTAAGGTTTGAATTTAATTATCCAAAGAAATAGAGGGCTGAAGGAAGAGAATTCCTACCTCATTAAAAATGATGTATACGTCTTTCAAGATGACCATATCAACATGGAAAAATATTTTGGAAAAGTAACAGGACTACTAAGAATTAGCAGTAAATTAACATATTTAATAAATGACATGAAGAATATGGAAAGTAACTGAAATAGTAATGTGTTATTGGGTTATTAATTAAGGCTTCAACCTAAGTTTATCCTTGTGAATATTTGGACAATGAGAAATTTTATTTTTTTTAAGTGGATTTATTTTTATTTTTATTTTTGAGAGAGAGAGAGAGAGAGAGAGAGAGAGAGAGAGAGAGAGAGGATCCCAAGCAGGCTCCTGCTATCAGTGCAGAGCGTCATGAATGACCTGAGCTGAAAGACACCAAGAGTCAGAGTCTTAACTAACTGGATCACCCAGGGGCCTCCCTCCTTTTTCTTAAGTTTATTTATTTTTCTTTTTGAGAGAGAGAGAGAGTAGCACAATGAGAAAGTTTAAATAGCAAACCAAATTAAAAGAATACAAAAATTCTAGCTCAGCATTCTCTCTTTGCCTTTCCAAAACACCTTTTATTAGACATGAGATGTGAACTTAAGAGCAATGACATTGATCCCATGAGCCACATACAAGTGTGAGGTTTTTTTGCACTAGTCACAGTTTCTCAATAATGAAATTAAATTATTTTACTTGTGTTATTCCTGTGGTGAAAATGTTATGGAGGGAGAACAAACAGGAGTCTAGAGAATGACCTCCAAATCAGCCTTAAAATTAAGCATTTCCTCCTTTTACATATAACTAACACATTTATTCTAACCTTACGACCTTTCTTCTTCTTTTACTTTTTTTTTTACTTTTAGTTTGAGATACTTTTAGACTCACATGCAGTTGTAAGAAATGATACACATACCCTGTACCTTTCAGCAGTTTTCCCCCAAAGATATAACATCTTACGAAACTATAGGACAATCTCACAACCATCATATAGACATTGATACGAACATTTTCATCACAGCAAAATTCTTTTTATAGACACAGCCTTTTCATAGTGCCCCCTCCCCCACTCAACCTTTAGCAGCCGCTAATCTATTCTCCATTCCTATAATTATGTCATCTCAAGAGTATTATATAAATGGAATCATACAGTATGTAACCTTTTATATTGGCTATGCACTCATCATAATTCCCTGGAGATCCATCTATTTTATGTACTAACAGTTTATTTCTTTCTAAAGTTTACATATGTGTGAATGTACACATATGATATGTACATATATAGTATTATATATATGGTATATTATTTTTAGTTTTAGAAACAATCTCTGTATCTGTTGTGGGACATGAACTCAGAACCCAGAAATCAAGAATCACATGCTTTTGATCCTGACTGAGCCAGCCAGGTGCCCCAGTTCATTTCTTTTTGATGCTGAGTAATATTCTGTGGTATGGATGTACCATAGTTGTTTTTTTTTAATTTTTAAATGTTACTATTTATTTTTGAGACAGAGAGAGACAGAGCATGAGCGGGGAGGGGCAGAGAGAGAAGGAGACACAGAATCTGAAGCGGACGCGGGGCTCAATCCCACAAATGTGAGATCATGACCTGAGCTGAAGTCAGAGGCTTAACTGACTGAGCCACCCAGGTGCCCCGGGATGTACCATAGTTTTAGCCACATATCCATTGAGGAATATCTGGGCTATTTCCAGTTTGGGGCTGTGATGAATAGAACTGCCATAGAGACTCATGAACTGGGTGTTGTGTGAATATAGCTTTCCTCTCGAGCTATAAGTGCCCAGGAATGTAATTGTTGGGTCATTGATACTTACATATCTGGTTTCTAAGAAACTGCCAATATGTTTTCCAGAGTGGCTGTAACATTTTATATTCTTACCACAATGTGGCTGATCCAGTTTCTCCACATCCTTGCC
>NW_021897546.1:0-1368 GCF_006229205.1 Suricata suricatta
TGGTGAATGAATGCCACTTAGAAAATGCAAAAAATCCAACTATCCTATTGGATACAGAGAAAGTAAATTCAGGATACTATGTAAGAAAAGAATCCCCTAAATGTGATGTCTTCTTTTTATATTCATTTTTGAGAGGGGGGAGGGCCCAGTGAGAAAGGGGTACGGAGGATCCGAAGTGGGCTCTGTGCTGACAGCAGACAGATCCTTGTGGGGTTCAGACTCATGAACCGTGAGATCATGACCTGAACTGAAATCAGATGCTCAACAGACTGAGCCACCCGGGTATCGCCATGTGGTGTCTTTCAATGTTAGTTGAACTGTGTAAATTTACACATTTCCTGGTTTTGGGATTTCCATCAATGTTTCAAGCCGTCTTCTAGTTTTTGGCCTGCATGTTTTTTCAAAGACATAACCATCTCTCTCTTTTTTTAATGTTTTATTTTTGAGACAGAGTGTGAGAGGGGGAGGGGCAGAGAGACAGACACAGAATCCAAAGGAGGCTCCAGACTCTGAACTGTCAGCAAAGAGCCCCACACGGGGCTCAAACTCACAAACAGGAGATCATGACCTGAGCCGAAGTCGAAGGCTTAACCGACTGAGACACCCAGGTGCCCCCATAACCGTCTCTTTAATAGCCGTGAATTATTGTTAATGTGAATATTAACTCATTAATTATATTTAATTATTAATGATGGGCTAAAGAAAGTGAAGAAAATCAAAACTTGGATGGAGAATCCACCCACTCCACGCGTGAGAGGACCCATCATTCAGGGTAGACACCACTCATCGTAAGGCATTGCTTGACCCTGATTTTTGGCAGTTGGAGACAAAGAGGTGGTGCTCAGGGCCCTAGGAAATTGTGCAAACCAATACAAAGCTCTAACTCTTGGGGGGGAGGGTGCTGCCTCTAGGAAAGCAAGTTCACAGGCACCTGGAGTGTTTGTGTGTATGCAGTGGGATGCTTTATAAAACTACTACCTCCTGGAGAATCACTGTTCTTTAGCCCCTGTTACTGACAGAAATGCACTCTCCCCTTTGGGGGAACAAAGCACAAAATACCGTTAAAGCCCATTGGCGCCTTCTAGGGTCATTTTTTTTTTTAAATCAGCAATTAAACCTGCAGTATCAATCAATTGCACGTTGGGTATAGTCACCCAACCATTGTGTACCTGTGACCAGTTTCCATATTTTTTACTCTTCTGTTTCAGGCAGGGTGGTGAACGTCAGTAGTTTGGAGGGCTCCAAAGCCCTTGAAAATTGCAGCACCGATCTACAGAAGAAGTTCCGATGTGAGACGCTCACGGAAGAGGACCTGGTGGACCTCATGAACAAGTTTGTGGAGGATGCGAACAATGAAGTGCACGAGAG
>NW_021897547.1:0-607 GCF_006229205.1 Suricata suricatta
TAAATATTATTTTTACATTAAGATTTGATCTGTTTAACAATTTTAAATTGAAATAAGTATTTATGACTTTTAAGAATAAGCTAAGATTATGTATTTTTTCTCATCTTAAGTTCTGTAACTAGAGAAAGGTGTTACAATAACCAAGTAATAATTTTATAAAAATCAGACACAATACCACCATTAATATATAACCTCCAACCACTAGAGAAATAACTATTTTTAAAGGATACAAGAATCTCATCACTACAATACTATCAGCTGACATGCTTATCTTCTCTGCTTGCCTACATAGCTAGCATGACATGACAGTAATAGCTAGCACTTAATAATTTTACATATTATGCACTGGTTTAATGTTTCCCCTGTGTTAATTATCCTATGGCTTTGCCTTGACTTGCCTGTGAAAATAACCCTCTCCTAATCAACTCTATTAAATGGCTTTTGATCAGAAGTATCTTCACTGGATTCTTAATTTCCAACAATATTACTCCAATGAAAATTTCACAGATAACCATGTCTTTTTATATGAAATTAACAGTGCAAGCTATGACTATTCTAGATTTTATTCTGGCAATTGAACTCAACCTTATATCACAAAACCTAAAAT
>NW_021897548.1:0-607 GCF_006229205.1 Suricata suricatta
CTCTTCCCCATAAGTGCCCTCCACCATCACCACCACCTCTTTTCCCCCCTCCCCCTTCCCCTTCAACCCTCAGTTCATTCTCAGCATTCAATAGTCTCTCAAGTTTCTTGATCTATTTCACCCATCCTTTCATCTGCCTCCCTTCTGGTATGGATTATTTTAAATGAGTACCCTCACCTAAAGTTATTATTATTTTTGAAAAACATTTTTTACTTAAAGCATACTTCAGAATACTTCTAAGTGTTGCCTCTAAATGCTTCTAAGGTATATACTTCTAAAAGTATATGCTTCTAAAAGATATATATCAATAAAACATTCCATCCAAAAAACAGAAGACAAAATTTTTTCAAGCACATACAAAAGATCCCGCTGATTAAATCACATAAAAAAAGACATAGCAAATATTATAAATTTAAGAAAAATGAAATCATACCAAGGATATCTTCCAGGCACGATAGTACAAAATTAAAGAGCAATAATAAAACAAGGCTAGGAAATCTACAATGTAAATATTAAATATGTAATATGCAAATATGAAACAACACACTGCTGCACAAGCAGTTGGCCAAATAAGAAATCTAATGGCAAATCAAAATGCGTCTAAAAA
>NW_021897549.1:0-607 GCF_006229205.1 Suricata suricatta
GACTGTGTGCTCCGTCCATGCCTGGGTGAGACATCAGGGTGCAGAGAGGGGGCAATGAGCTGCGTGGCAGCTGGAAGGTCAGAGTCTAGTCTAAGAAAACCTGCAAGTGCATTTAATAAACTGTGTGGATTCAGACCCTGAGCACACCCACGGGAGGTCTCCCAGAGTGGACCTCAGCCTACAGAGAGGACAGACCAAGAACACAAGGGACCGTGAGAGACTCAGATGGGCCCCCACACACTCACTGCTGGGCATGGATGCCCACGCCAGCTCCAAGCGTCCCCTGCTCAGGAAGTCTCCCATTCCCAACCCTTCGTGGCATCCAGGAATGTGGTGGTTCAGTGTGTGTGTGTGTGTGTGTGTGTGTGTGTGTGTGTGTGAGCTGAGCCAGGTATTTAGATGTGTCTGTGAGAGGGGGGGTTGTCTGAAGTCAACATCTGAATTGGAGGACCCTGAGCAAAGCAGATGGCCCTCTGGAATGGGCGGGCTTCATCCAATCCGCTGAAGGGTCACGTGGGACAAAGAGTGACCTCTCCCAAGTAGGAAGGGGCCCTCCCAGCAGGCAGCCCCCAGGCCCGGACTGCAGTATGGGCTCTTCCCTGGGTCT
>NW_021897550.1:0-607 GCF_006229205.1 Suricata suricatta
TGAGAGTTGAAGGGGGAGGAGGGAAACGAGGTGGTGGTGATGGAGGAGGGCACTTATGGGGAAGAGCACTGGGTGTTGTATGGAAAACAATTTGACAATAAAATATTATGAAAAAAAATAAATGGTGGGTAAGATCAAAAGGCAAAAACAACTTTATAAGAACAGAGTTGACAGATTGCTGTGTTATATTCCATGATTTAGCTACAGTTAGCAGTGATGTAGGTAATGATCTTAACATGGAATCTCTAGGAAACATTATCACTGAATACCTTATGAGTTTGAACATTCTGAATGTGATTTCCTATCAAGGGATTCATGCTTGGGAAATTTATGGAAATGGTATGTACTTACTTCATTGAATGATACCTTACATTGAACCATAACTGCAGAGGATGGATTCGGGAAACTGGCAACTGCTGAAGGAAGAAAGATGCAGTCTGGAAATAAAACATCATTTGCTTTTACTGGGAATAAAAGCTAAAAACTGATGTCTGACTTAAACAATTTAGACACATTGACTACATATTATCTCTTGAGAGTAATTTGGTTGATACCAGGCTAAACTAACAAGTGAAAGCTAAGCTAGTTTTTCTCAAAGACTTTGAAT
>NW_021897551.1:0-607 GCF_006229205.1 Suricata suricatta
GCCCCTAGGTGGCTCGGTTAAGAGGCTGACTTTGGCTCAGATCATGAACTCACAGTTTGTGGGTTCGAACCCCACGTTGGACTCTGTGCTGACAGCTCAGAGCCTGCAGCCTCTTCAGATTCTGTCTCCCCCTCTCTCTCTGTCTCCCTCACTCCTGCTTTGTCTCGCTCTCAAGAGTAAATAAATATTTAAAAAAAGTTTAAAAGAATTAAAAAGAAAACAAATGAATAAACAACAAAAAGCAGAATCAGACATTTTTGTATTTTTATTGTTAAGTTTCATATTCTTATTGTTAAATTTTAAGTGATCTGTATATATTTTGGATACCAATCATTTATCAGATGTGTCTTTGCAGATATATGTCTTCATCTATGGCTTATCTTATCCTCTTGATGTTTTCTCAGAATAAAAGTTTTTAATTCAAACGCAGCCCAGCTTATCATTCTATCATTCTTTCTTTCATGGATCATGCCTTTGGAGCTGTTTCTAAAAACTCATCACCACACCTAAGTTTATCTACATTTTCTCCTATGTTGTCTTTTAAGAATTTTAGAGTTTTTGTGTTTTATGTATGGATTCCATTGCTTAAAAAAATAACTGCAGTGAT
>NW_021897552.1:0-607 GCF_006229205.1 Suricata suricatta
TAAGATTTCCCCTTAGAACATGTGTGGGGAAACCAAACAAAAGATCAAGCCACACTGGCCTTTTGCAAGGCTTTGCCAAAGATGGCGGACCCCAAGGCACTTGGCTCAATTAACTACTGCCATGTCTAAAGGTCAGCCTCTGGGACAGTTTAATTGTGGCCATTAAAGTGTTTGAGCAGCTGCTTCGTAGCAGTAATTTGGAGCCCAGGAGAAACCAGAGGCAGCAACATACCAGGTCATTTGAAAAAAGGCTGCCTGGGCTCCATATACAGCCTGATAACAGATGGGGATTTCCAGAAGTACTTAACCTGGCTTAGAGGTTGTGGCCTAACTAAAAGTAGGTCTCCTCTTATTCCAATGTGAAATCATAAAGTGGTTCTTCACCATCCCCCTCCCCTGCCCATCGATTCCTGTCCTCCACATTTTTCATCCTTGACTCAGAATTCCATAAACCAATTCATCAATTAATGAATGAACAGGTATTAACTTAGCACCTGTTAAATGCAAAGAAATGGCAAAGGTCCTACCGCATTTTTACCTCCTTCAGCTCTTTACACCCCAGGCCCACTCAGGTCTTCACCCTGAAGACATGACTACCTCACCATGG
>NW_021897553.1:0-607 GCF_006229205.1 Suricata suricatta
AGCACAGAGCCCAATGCAGGGCTCAAACTTGTGAACCATGAGATCATGACCTGAGCCGAACTCAGATGTTTAACTGACTGAGCCACCCAGGTGCCCCTTAACTTCAGCGTTTTGAGGAGGAGGAGGAGGAGTGAGAAAGAGAAGACCAGTGCAGAAGGTCAGACAAGGGCCTTGGCTGTGTGCTGTCTCAGCAACCAGAAGAAAGGGTTAAAGAGGGCATGCCAGGTGTTATGGAAGTGGGTGCCAGTGAGGGTGAAGAGCTAGACAAGACCGTTGTATTTGGCTGTGGAGAGGTCATTTATGATTTCAGTTTCTAGATACTAAACTGGCCCAACTATTGGTTCCTGCCAGCAAGATCCACCTGCAGGAGACAGAGTGGCAGTTCTCAACCCTGGCTGCACATTGTCGTATCCTGGGATGTTTTTAAAAATGATGTGCTGGCTTCATCCCAACTGCTTCTAAATTAATTAGTCTGAGGGGTGGCCCCAGCATTAGGATTTTTTAAATCTCTCCAGGCGATTCTAATATGCAGCCAAGCTTGAGAATCATTGTCTTAGAGGGAAAATATTAAACTATGGGAAAACCTGTGAGAAATTCCTGGAGTGAC
>NW_021897554.1:0-607 GCF_006229205.1 Suricata suricatta
AAATTTATCCAAAGGATAGAAGAGTGCTGATTCATAGGGGCACATGTACCAAAATGTTCATAGCAGCACTTTAAGCAATAGCCAAATTATGGAAAGAGCCCAAATGTCCATCAACTGATGAATGGATGAAGAAGATGTGGTTTATATATACAATGGAATACTACTTAGCAATAAGAAATAATGAAACCCTGCCATTTGCAACAAGATGGGTGGAACTGGAGGGTGTTATGCTAAATGAAATAAATCAGTCAGAGAAAGATATCATATGTTTTAATACATGTGTGAAACTTGAGAAACTTAACAGAAGACCATGGGGCAAGGGAAGGTGAAAAAAATAATTTCAAACAGAGAGGGTGACAAACCATAAAAGACTCTTAAATACAGAGAACAAGCTGAGGGTTGATGGGGGTGGGCCGGGAAGAGGGGAAAATGGGTGATGGGCATTGAGGAGGGCACTTGTTGGGAGGAGCACTGGGCATTGTATGTAAGTGATGAATCACGGGCATCTACTGCCAAAACCAAGAGCACACTGTATAGACTCTGTGTGGGTGGGAGAGAAGCACAGTATACCCTTTTCCTATGGTTAGTAAATCTGTACTCCTCAATA
>NW_021897555.1:0-607 GCF_006229205.1 Suricata suricatta
AGGGCCACCTGGGCTGCAGGGTATGGGCGCCAGTGTGGGGGTGAGCACTTTTGCGCCTGAGGGCCATGTGTCCTCTGCTCCCGTGGCGTTGCCCCAGGCCTCCCAGGCCCCACGCGCTTACAGTGTGAACCCACGTCATCCAGGAGCATCCTGGGTCAGGACCACCGGGTTTGCACAGGAAGCCGACTGCTGGCTGCTGGCGTGACCTCAGGCACGTGGGGGCGCCGTTGTGGGCGCAGGGGCTCCAGTCAGTGTATCTCCACGTCCCGGGGGCTCCCTGGGACCCTGCCGCTGGAGGGGGCGCAAGTGTGTGCAGGGCGGCTGCGGGAGGCCGGCGCCCTGGTGTGGGCAGACAGGTGTGAGGCGGGGAGAGTGCAGCAGGTGTGCGGCATGCCTCTGGAAGGCCGGAGCAGCCAGAGGCTCCCGGGACGGGGTGTGCGGCCTGCAGGCTGTCTTGGGAGCGCCAGGCTGGGGCCCCTGTCGGGGCACGGCGGAGACTGGCTGACGCTCCCCAGGCTGTGCCTGTGGGTTCTGGGTCAGACCCGCTGCCGCCACCACCCCCTTCTGCTCGCGTTTCAGACTGCAGGACCCGGGGGCAGTTCAACGC
>NW_021897556.1:0-607 GCF_006229205.1 Suricata suricatta
TCTTCCCAGAATTTGTTGCAGGGTACCGAGAAAACTAAAGATTGTCACTCTGAGGGAGTGTATCCGATTCAATATCCAAGTGGACCCATGTGTCGAATCAAATCTACGGCTGGTGGAGGGTGCCACGTCGTGAATGCTCTCGTGTGTCACAGACGGTTCCAAAATCATGCCCGTGCACTCATGCCTGGCACCAAGATTTACCTTGAAATGTAGAGCACTGAATGACTAGTCTCCTTTTCAGAAAACAACTCAGTGACATTTAGGATCCACAGTCTGGTCATTTGGAGCCCCGCCCCCTAAATATCAACTAGCCATGATCCTATCGGATGTCCAGTCAATGAATAAGAACTTGTCTGAGGAAGTCTAGACCCTTTAAGATCAGAACTGCCTACTACTACCTATTCTCAGACACTTCCAACGGCATGCCATGTTGCTCAAATCGAATCCTGACTTTGCCTGAGTGCCCTGCCTTTCCAAACACCACGGTCACACTACTGGGTATCAGCAACATGGCTGCATGCACTGCCCTACCCAAGCTGAGGGATGGCCATGCTCTGGAATTAAGCAGTCCCAGACAGGCTCAGATTCCTGGGTAGCTCAAAAGAGA
>NW_021897557.1:0-1367 GCF_006229205.1 Suricata suricatta
GGAGTCTATCTACGAGGAAGACATAACAATTGTAAATACTTAGGCTCCAAATGTGAGGGCACCCAAATATATAAATCAATTCCTACCAAACATAAAGAAGCTCATTGCTAAATAGAGCCATAATAGTAGGGGACTTCCACATCCAACTCCGAGCAGTGGACGGATCCTCTGAAGAGAACATCACCAAGGAATGCAACGGCTGTGAATGACACCCTGGATCAGATGGACTGAACACAGATATTTAGAACATTTCATCCTAAAGCAGCGCCAGATACATTCGTCCCCAGTGCACAGGGAACACTCTCCAGCACAGACCGCGTCCTGGGACACAAGTCAGCCCGGGCAAGTACAAAAAGATCGACATCATACTGTGCATAATTTCAGAACACATCCCTATGAAACTCAAATTCAACCACTGGGGGAAAAGGGGGAAAGATAACAATAGTTGGAGACTAATGAACATCCTACTAAAGAATGAAGGGGCCAATCACACAGGGAAGGAGGACATTAAATAGTACGTGAAAGCCAATGAACGTGACAACACGACAGCCCAAAACCTCTGGGACACAGCAAAAGCAGTCAGTACACGGAAGTATATAACAAACCACGCCTTCCGAAGGGAAGAGGAAGAGATGTCTCAGACACACAACCTACCCTTACATTTCTAAGAGCAGGAAAAAGAACTCAAATAAAACCCCAAAACAAAGAAGACAGAAAATAAAGAAAGATTAGAGCAGAACTCAATGCTATTGAAACCAAATCAAACCAAACAAACCAAACAAAAGAAAATCTAAAAAACATAAATGCCACAGTACAACAGATCAATGAAACCAGAAGCTGCTTCTTTGAAAGGATGAGCAAAATCGGAAAAACCACTAGCAAGTTAAGAGACCGTTAAATATGGAGAACTAACAGAGGGTTACTGGAAGGGCTGTGGGAGGGGGGATGGGCTAAATGGACAAGGGGCATTAAGGAATCTACACTTGAAATCACTGCTTCACTCCATGCTAAGTAACTTGGATGCCAATTAAGAAGATTAATGAAAAAGAAAAATAGAGTTCTTAATTTCTATTGGCACTGTACAATAGTTGACTTCATGAATTTAACCTCAGACATGAAATCACTGAAAACCGTGCCTCAAATTTCTATGCTGTTCTAGTAGTATAGAAAAATGAATGAAACAGTCATTCTTAATCAGCATAATGAGTAAATTTCAACGGCACCTTCCACCAAAGCATCTCCCTTCGATAAATCAGGTGGCATGTCAGTGTCCCGTGAGGAGTCGTCAAAGGGTCTCCGAGGCGGTGGTGGTGATTTGAAGCGCTTCGAACCCTTCCTTTCGGCCAGGTGACACCTGCCGCGGACCT
>NW_021897558.1:0-607 GCF_006229205.1 Suricata suricatta
TTAAATCAAAATAAATGTTAAGGGTGTGTAGATAGCTCAGTCAGTTAATCAGACTCTTGATTTTGGCTTAGGTCATGATCTCACTGTCCCTGAGAAGGAGCCCCATGTCAGGCTCCGTGCTCAAAGTGTGGAGACTGCTTGGAATTCTCTCTCTCTCCTCTTTCTCTCTCCTCTCTCTCTGACTCTCCCCCGCTTGAGCTCTCTCTCTTAAAATAAATAAATATATTTTTTTTAATTTTTAATCTTTCTTATTTTCAAAATAAGCCAAGATACAGAATTCATAGAATTGCTTATGAGGTGATATGAGTCATTGCACCCATAGATCACCAAATCGTTCTAATAATTTCAAATCATTTGTTGAATTTTAGGAATTTTTGGTGTGCTCTTTTGTTTGATATTACTGTCACTAGTTCAAGGATCGGAACCACACAACTGGACAATGGAAGCCTGGTTTCTCCCCGTTAAATTGGTAGCATTAGATGCCTGCTGGTACTTAATTACTGCCCAAGAGAGGCTGGGCACTCTGAGACTATCCAGACAGCTGATCCAACCAACATCACTGTTATCACCACCATCTGCCCCTGCTATGTGCCTTGTCACCCTCAGC
>NW_021897559.1:0-607 GCF_006229205.1 Suricata suricatta
CTGCCACATGTCCCCGCCTCTCGGCCCCCTCCCTGGCCCCGTGTCCCCCGAGCTGGAGCGGACCACACGTCACAGAGAGTCAGGTGCGAATCTGATTATGACCTCACATGGTCCTGGGGCCATCGTGATAGTGCCACCGGCCTGGGGCTTGGGGAACTTCGTTCTGTCACCGTCTGGAGGCCAGAAGTCCGAAGTCAAGACGTCTGCAGCGTTGTGCTCCCTCCGGGGGCTTGTGCGGGAACCACACGGGCTCTTTGCTTGTCCTGATAGGAGGGTCTGCACGCGGCTCTGGAAATCCGAGATACCGCCTCCCCGATGGAACGAGGGAGCAGCCGTTCAGGGAGCTGCGAAGAGACACGTGTGGCGTGTTAGTCGGGCTTGGTGAGGTGCGTGCAAAGACCCGGTCTGCGTTTTGCAGAGCGTGGCGGGGAGCCCTGGGTCGAGTCCCAGGCCCCGTCCTGCCCCGCGCCCCACAAGCCTTGTTTGCATCAGTACGTCGGGGCAGAGACCGCATCGGGCGTGCTTGGCGCAGCGCTGGGAGAGGGGACGCGCCCGAGACCGCAGCCGGCTGGGTGGTCAGACCGGACCTGCCTCACCTGAGCCCTCC
>NW_021897560.1:0-607 GCF_006229205.1 Suricata suricatta
AAGGAGAATGTTCAGAAGAACCATGGAAGTTATAGAACACCATATGCTGGAACGATGAATAGAAATTAGGCAAGTGGAAGAAAGAACAGAGCAAGGAGTTACAAGGAGAGCGAGTGAAGTGTAAGGATGAGAGATGAAGAAGAACACAGATCATAATGAACCATGAAACTCATTGATATAGATGTATTCCTTTTATCCTGAAAGATTTGCAGTCATTGACTGAATTTAGGTGGGAGAGAGTTTATCAAATGTCTGTTTTAGAAAAATTACTCTTAGTTGCTTTGTAGAAAAATCAATTGATGGCATTTTCATTAATCTAAGCAAGGAAAGATGACTTGAATCAAGTGTCTGATGGGGAGGTAAATCAGATAAAATACTGGTTGATGGCATATCTAAAAGGAAGAGATGAGGAGTCAGAGATAATGACTGTATATTCAGATGGGAAAATGGGTTTATATTCATAATGTTTGCTGATCTATCAACTATAGGACATAGAGCAGTCTTATGCAGAAGATCATGATTTCCATGTTAGTAATGCTGAATGCAGATTGACTATATGATATTCATATGGAGAGATTCAGGCATAAAAGGGATAAGAGTTCAGAGT
>NW_021897561.1:0-607 GCF_006229205.1 Suricata suricatta
ACCAACAGAGCGAGGTGAACAGAACAGTGGCAGCAGGTGGTTTGGGCTGGGAAGCCTCAGCTAGTGGTGTAAAAAGGATGGGTGAGAGGGCCCAGAGACAAGTTTCAGGACTCACAGAGGCAGGCAGAGTCAGCTGGTAGGAGCAATAGCCTGAGGCTGGGACCAGAAGCTGACTGGTTAGGACAGGGCAAATATGTAGCGCTTGGACCTGCAGGTGACTGAGGTGGCAGGGGCTGCAGTGGTAAGTCTAGGCCCCACCTGCTGTGGGCAGGGCTCCTGCTGCCCTCCCCGACTCACTGGCCTCTGACTCGAAAGTGCAGGTTGCTGTGGGGGGTCCTGGAAGTCCCCTGGGCACTCCGGGTGTGGCGCAGCACCGGCAGCCTTTTTTAGTTTATCCTAATTATAGGCAATAGAAACCAAATGGAACTAGCTCAGGACTTTTGTAAGGAGAAGGAAGCTTGTTGGAATTCAAGAACCGAAATATATGCAAGTTCGAGGAAGGATTGGGGCTGGTAACTGGAAACTTTGAGGAAACTGGACAACATTTATTTTCTCTTTCACTCTGCTCTTTTTTTCTTTTACCTCTACTACATCTCTCTCTCTCTCT
>NW_021897562.1:0-607 GCF_006229205.1 Suricata suricatta
GGCACTTAAGGGGAAGAGCACTGGGTGTTGTATGGAAAACAATTTGACAATAAAATATTATGGAAAAAAAAATAGTGAAGTTTAAATGACCATGATTATGGCAGGCAATACCTCCAGCATCCCCTAGGTGGCAATGAAGAACACCGGGAAATATTCCCATCGTCTTCCAAAAAAAATTGAATGTATTTTTAAGTATGAACAAACATGGTAAAAACATCAAGTAGTATAGGAGATATTGAATAAAAAACAAAGCCTTCTATTAGAGCTCTATTTCCTTCTCCCCAAATAATCTATTGAGAGTTTCTAGTATGCTTTTGGAGAGGGACATATTTTGTTATAACTGTATAACCTTTTCCAGAAGAATTATTTGCTTCTATTGCTTTCCTGAAAAACAAAATGGACACAGTGGGGACTTTTTCCATCCTTAGTGTCTTTTCCCATGTCAGCACATACAGATCACCTTCATTTTGTAAATGGCTGCAGAGTAACAATAATAGTTAACATTTATAGAGTGCTTACTGTTTACCTGGTACTGTCCTTGTGTGAATCCATTGAACCCTCACAAAACCCTAAGATGTGCATTCTATCATTACCCCCACTTTACAGA
>NW_021897563.1:0-607 GCF_006229205.1 Suricata suricatta
TTGGGGTGGCGGGAAACCCGTGGCTGGGAAGGACCCTGACAATACACGTTATCCTTTATTTTTAAAATCATTGCTCCAGGAAGGCTACAGGGCAGAACGAAGTCACTCCAGTTTGCAAAGTTATATCTGAATCTGTGGGCAACAGGTTGGTCAGGGTTGGGAGCTGTGAAGTTCCTCCTTAGGACACGGATCTTTGGAAGACAGTGATACAGTGAGATTCCTCATGGAGGAATGATCAGTGATAAATGTGGATTCCGGGAGGCCAGGACTGTCCCCGGTTCTCTTACAAGGGCTCCTAATGATGCCTCTCCCCTATTCTAGGTTCCAGTGAATGGCATCTGATCCTGAGTGGGAACCCTGCTGCAGCTCTCTTTACGGCGGGTACTCCGCCATCATGGAACTCTTCGTACCTCTTTGTCCCTGTCTCCTTACTTGTCCTTAGGCCCCACTGGACCACATGCTTCCCTTTAACCACCAAGGTCTGGACAGACCGTACAACAATGTCAGCAAAATATTCAGGACAAATGAATGAACTGAATGGTCGTGGGGGCTCTTCCTCTCCACTAACGGCATGTTAACGGCACGTTGAAACTCTTCCCCTTTCAGC
>NW_021897564.1:0-607 GCF_006229205.1 Suricata suricatta
TATGTAAGAGAGGCATTCTCTTTCTGTCTCTAAAAAATTCCCAGTATATCTCTATCTTTCCTTTTTCACTGTTACAAGTTTAGTTCAAGTCTCATCTTTAATAAGTTATTTTAGTAGACTCCCAATTAGTTTTCCTTCACCTGCTTTTATACTAGAACAACTATTATGACACAAAATAGCCAAAGCCATTTTTTAAAAGGTGACCTGGACCATGTCATTCCTCTACATAAAACTTCCAGTTAACTTCCCAATATATTTAGAAGAGAATCTGTTCCTTATCATGACCTACAGTAACTTATCTCTTCTCACCCCCTTCAGTATCATTAACTTATTTTTCTGCTACTCTCCCACTCACTTGTTATGTCACACCCACACTGGATTTGAACTTGCTAATAAGCCTTTTCATCTCAGCAGGACTGGGCATGATATTTGCTTGCTAGAATATTCTTTCCCTTTATTATCATTAGGGTAGAACTGCTTGGTCATGAAAGTCTCAAATTAAATAGCATCTACTTAATGAGGTCTTTCGTAACCATCAAAAATAAATTACTTAGATTTTTAGTGAGCTTTAAAATATAGAGTTTAAAAATTGTCATTCTCATAAACT
>NW_021897565.1:0-607 GCF_006229205.1 Suricata suricatta
TAGGCTGAATACAGACTTGAAACCATAAAACTTATGTTAAACAAACTAATCAGCTAATATCTTGAGAAGTAACTTCAGCTCTATTCTTCATCTGTGTGTTAAAACCAATAGTAACTCATGGGATCTTGGAAAGAAGGAATGATAAAATCTAGGGACAGTGCTCAGCACAGTGCTTACTGCATAATAAGTGATTATTAAGTAGAAGTCATGAAATATTTTTTAACTAGTTCTTCAAAGTTTATAGGGTCAGACGTTCCTTTAAAGTACATGGTCAGTGCAGACCTTAGCAAGTGGAAATATTGATGATACTCTGTGGCAGCTGTCTCCATGTGGTAGCGAAATGTTTCAGGTGGTGTATGCCCCTCAAAATGAAGCTTCAGAATTATCCTTGGCACTATAAAGAAACATGGAAAATTATATATCTCCACTTTAGTCCATCCTCTTATAAGTGATAGTCATCACCGTTGTCAAAGCCAACTGGCCATGACTAGTCATATGACTAGTGCACTGCTCAATGTCATAGAGAGCTGTGAAACGGAATCTTTGATTAGCCCAGGGAAGGGAAGATATCAGAGGTGTTAATGTGCATTAGTAATGTCTCCCACAT
>NW_021897566.1:0-607 GCF_006229205.1 Suricata suricatta
GTATACCAGGTAAGATAAAATACTCTCATGATCTGAGAACTGGGAGATGGATATTCTTGGGGACTTTTATTCAGCCTTCCAGAGCACCTAACTGAATTTTAATCTATATACAGCTAGTAATAAGCTATATGATCTGGAGTATGATACTATATTCCTGAGGCCTCAATTTCTTCAACTGTAGAATATGGCCTAAATATATTTCAGCTCTCATATTTTATGCACTAGAAGTATAGCAACAGGCTCAAAGCATATGATGTCAAAGATAGGACTCCTAAACCCAAAATAATGGTTCTAGAATAAACTCTTTTTGTCAATTAGGGCTTCCTCCCCTTGGAAGCAATTTCTGGGGTTCTACTGTGTCACAGCAATATGCATTTCCTCTCATATATCTAAACAATTCCTTCCTTATAAAGTGAATAGGAATATAACATTAATTGTTTATATTAGCTTCCCCTGGTGACAGCTTTGGCCATCAGCAACATCTACAGAGTTCTGAGGAATATTGGAAGTGATTTCCATGGCTTTGCTGTAATTAAGAAAGAAAATCGGGGACGCCTGGGTGGCTCAGATGGTTAAGCATTAGACTTCAGCTCAGGTCATGAACTCA
>NW_021897567.1:0-607 GCF_006229205.1 Suricata suricatta
AATTGAAACAGTTCTCAACAAAAATATTTGAATATGGTATAGGATTTGCTTACTAGCAACAGCAAGTTTTTAGACCTGTAGGAATTTATTTCCAGCTCTCCCAAAATATCCATCCATATTTATCTATAGGCCTCTTTTGGTAGACCAGCTATTTGTCATTCAGGTCCTTTGCATTTATAAATTCGTCATAGAGGTTATCCATGTCTAAAATGTCTGTCATTATTTTAAAAAATGTTAATTTATTCATTTTTGAGAGAGAGAGCAGAGGAGGAGCAGAGAGAGAGAGGGAGGGAGAGTCCCAACCAGGCTCTGCACTATCATCGCAAAGCCCGACGTGGGGCTCCATCTCATGAACTGGCTCTTCTTCAAAGACCACCAAGAAGTTGTGAAGAAAGAGCAGATAAATATTTGTTGTATTGTAATCCTTTTTTCCGTTTCCATCTGCAATGTATTTCCCAATTAGAGAAGGACATTCATCTTTTTCCCACACTTTGAAAATAGGGTTTTATGATAGGCCAAATTTTAACGTCTGTTCTATGGCTGGCAACAATGACAACCATCTTGTAGACATATGTCTAAGGAGTTTACTCTTTTCATTTCTACAAAA
>NW_021897568.1:0-1367 GCF_006229205.1 Suricata suricatta
CTGAAAGGGCCATTCTCACCCGGAAAGGGACACATCACGCCGGTTCCTTTGCGAAACGAGGTTCTTTGCTACTTAAGTCTCAACAACGCTCGATCTAATAGACTCGTTCCCTCGTTCCCTGAGGGCCAGTCACCTGCAGAGTCGGTCAGTCAGTCCTCTGCTCCGCTTACCTCTGGTCTCTGAAAGCGAGCACGCCCCCCAAGCTGGGGCCAGAGCAGAAGCCCAGCGGTGACCAGGTCTGCTTACCTGTGCTCCGGGTGGCCCTGGTCGCCGGGAGGAACAGCCACAGCTTCACCCCCAGGTCCTCGGCATGTGCTCCCCTGTAAGCCAGGGGCATTCCCTGGGCACGGGGCAAGGACAGGGCCAGCGCGAGCAGGAGGAGCGCGGCCAGCCAGACGGGCCCCATGTCTGCATGCCTTCTGGGTCGTGGGCGCGCCCCGAGGCCGGGCGGTGCGAGAGGGGGCCTGGGGCGTTGGGGCGGGAGCCGGGGCTGCGCCTGCACGCCTCGGGGCCTCGGGGGTGAGTAGCAGTACGGGGTGCAGGCTGGGTTACCCATGATGGGACTGCGGGGACACAGACAGTCCTCAGCGCACGAGACTCCAAGACAAACACGAGCCTCCGACTCTGGGGCGCGGTTCCGCCAAGGAGCTCGAACAGAGCCCGCAACTTGTGGGTCGAGACGGAAGGCAGCCGGGCCAGGACACGGGCCGTGGGGTCCCGGGGCTCCAAGTGCAGCCGGCGGCAGGCTGTGTGCGTGGGCAGGCGTGCGGGACCAGGAGAGGACAGGAGGGCGACCTGCGTGGGGCGGGCTAGACCAGGCGCTAAATCCCCTGAGGCCAGAGGGGCGGGGCTGACACCAGGAGAGCCCGCCCGTGGCCCCGCCCCCGCCCCCCTGTGGGGGTTCCCTGGGGTTCCCCCGGGCAGAGTGCCCCCAGGAGTGAAGTCATCGGGTCCATCTGGGAGCCCCCGACACGGACGCCCAGATTTTCTTTTTAAGGTCAAGAACTCTCCAGATGTTCCGTCGAGGCTAACAATACAAAGATGAGATTAAGTACGCTTGTCTGATTACAGTCAAATGGGCGTCTCTGGTCAAATTGTGCAGTGAAGAACCACTGTGATTTTAGTTATTTCATTAGCCTGATTTATTACTTTATATTAAGTCTATTGAGAAGCGTTTCAGTTGTTCACTAATCAGCCGATTGCTAATTATCTTCTCGCAATGTGGTTGAGAGGGTCAAGACAGAAGGAAGGCGCCGTCCAACATTAAATTGTCCTCCCTTGTTCATTACAAACCCTGAAAAATAATCCCAACGTGTTCCAATAAGTTTTCTAGCCTTGGTATTTCCAACCTGTCCCCGGGAGGGGGA
>NW_021897569.1:0-607 GCF_006229205.1 Suricata suricatta
ATTTCTGTCCCCCCTTTCAGCCTACATAGCTGGACACTTGTGCAAATGAGAATAAACACTCTCCACTTAGCTTTCTAGTGCTGTACACCCTGCCCCCACATTCTCCTGTAGGTCTGCCCTATCTAACCCACCCCACTTGGCAGGTCCATTCAGAGCAGCTCCTGCCAGATCACATTCCGCAAGTGTGCCTAAAGGGACCAGTGCCACTCCAAAGTGACTCCTTCCCTGGAGACAGGAGAGATAACAACACACATCAGTTTAATTGCAGCCTTAGAAGACCGTTTAGGGGCACACATACGATCTGACTACCAGCCTCTACCACCAACAAAATCTTCTCAGGGGACAAGGCAGAGAGAGCACCCTGAGGTTTCAACTATGCAACTGCAGCTTCAACAGATGGACTGGGAACATATATCTGATTTGACTGCAGGTTCTATGCACTAATAAAAGTCTCTCAGGGTACATTTCAGAGAGAGCACCTGCAATTCAGTGTGACCACATCCCTAGAAAACTGGCTGAGGGCAGGCATCTGGTCAGACTGCAGACACTACCAAACTATAAGCCCAAGGCACCACCAGAATGGCCTGTTGACAGCACAGACACCAAC
>NW_021897570.1:0-607 GCF_006229205.1 Suricata suricatta
TGATGTCAGAAAAACATATAAATGGGGAAAAGGGTGAGGCCCAGGTCTGAGTCCTGGGCCACTCCAGCACTTAACAGTATGGTTGAGGAGAGAAAGGAGTGCGTAAGCTGATGAGCAAGAGTGGCCAGCCGGGGGTAGGAGGCTCTGGACAGAGGGATGACATGAGGCCCAAGAGATGGAAAAATGCCTTCGTACACTGCAACTCTGAAGCTAAGAGTGGCTGTGGTGACGTGCCACACTCGCTTACTGGAGAAGATGGACTGTGGACATGCTGGAGGTGAGGAGGTGGTGATAGTAAGGACAAGTGATCTTGCTCCCAAGTTCACCGGAAAGGGCTCTGACAGCTGGGGCTCGAGGCTAAACGAGAAATGTGAGCATCCAGTGTGTCTGACACCAAGTGCTGAGACAGGTAAGTACTATTACCACCGGCTTTCAGACTGTCTGCTAGTCCTTAGAAATGCACCTGTATGGGGGTTGCCTTTCCAGGAGCTTCAAAGACCAAAAGGCTCTAGACATGAAGGAATGAATCTCTAGAGGTAGAATTAGAGGTGAACTGGAAGGTTCTCCTGTGAAGGGATGGGCCTGTTCAACTCCCTGTGGGCGGGAC
>NW_021897571.1:0-607 GCF_006229205.1 Suricata suricatta
ACAGGGCTGTGACGTGACAGACCCACGCACGAGGGTAAAGGGGCCGCTGGGGCCACAGAGGCCAGGGCCCCCCCGGAAGTGGTGCCCAGAGCTGCTGCCCCCAGAGCTGGGGTCCAGACGAGAGCGGACAGGGCCACGCCGTCCGCCCTCGCCCCTTCCCCAGGGGACGAGCGAGCGGAGCTTGGGCTCAGGCCACACGAGGGGTCCCGGACCCTGTCTCGTCCGAGTGACAAGGGTGGAACTAAAGCCACACCAGAAGTCACGTCCCTTTTGGGGACACCTACAGCCACAGCCCTAAGTTAGAAAGGGATAAAACTGTCCACGCTGTCAGTTTTCTGATGAAAAGGGAGCTGCAGACACTGGTCTTTCCGGGCAAACAAACCGTCCCTGCTGGAGCGGTGGGCGCCGGGGTGACTGGGGAGCGGATCAGCGCCAGGGAGCAGTGGGCGCCGGGGAGCGGGTCAGCGCAGGCGCACTCAGGCGGCTCAGCCACTTTATCAGCAGCTGCGGCCGTGCCCCGTGTCCCCACAGAGGCTGCAGGCCCCTGGGAGCCACCATGGTTATTGGAGGGGCCACCGCACACGTCCTGGGGCCCAGCTGCCAGACT
>NW_021897572.1:0-606 GCF_006229205.1 Suricata suricatta
TTTCTTCTCCTAAGTTTTATTTATTTAGAGAGCAAACACGCAAGCGAGCAGGCTCTGAGCTGTCAGCAGACCCCAATGCGGAGCTTGAACCCATGAACCGTGAGATCGTGACCTGAACTGAAATCAAGAGTCGGACGCTTAACTGACTGAGCCACCCAGGTGCCCCCGTGATTTTGTTTTAATTCAGAAAATCCTGGCTAACCATATCCAGCTCCCCTCCCCCAACTCTTCACCCCCTACACACACACACACACACACACACACACACACACACACACACGATGCCTCTCTAAGGACTCTGTTCTAATAAAATCTAACCCCAAAGCACAATTTAAACATTTTTTTAATGTTTACTTATTTTTGAGAGAGAGAGGTAGAGTGCTGAGTGGGGGAGGGGCAGAGAGAGACACACAGAATGTGAAGCAGCTCCAGGCTCTGAGCTGCCAGCACAGAGCCCGACATGGGGCTGGAACTCACAAACCCCGACACCATGACCTGAGCTGAAGTTCGGATGCCCAACTGACCGAGCCCTCCAGGCGCCCCCCAGTGCACAATTTTAAAATAGAGGGAAGACTAGGCACCCCCAAGGCCACCGCATAAGCAGTG
>NW_021897573.1:0-606 GCF_006229205.1 Suricata suricatta
CACTTGTGGGGAAGAGCACTGGGTGTTGTATGGAAACCAATTTGACAATAAAATATTTTGGAAAAAAAAAGAAATACTTATTAAATATTAAATGCCTACCTAATTACAACTCTATTCTTTCTTATTTATTTTCAGAGAGAGAGAGAGAGAGAAAGAGAGAGAGAGAGAGAGAGAGAGAGAGAGAGAGAGAGAAAGGGTAGACAGAGAGAAAGGAAGAGGGAGGATCTCAAGCAGCCCCACACTGTCAGCGCAGAGCCCGACACAGGGCTGGATCTCAGGAACTGCAAGATTATGTATGACCTTACCCGAAGTCAAGAGTTGGGTGCTTAACCAACTGAGCCACCCAGATGCCCCAAGTCTTACTTTCTTAATTTAAATACTCTTAAATAGCTTTAGCTTATTACACATAAAGGAATAGTTTCATTTCCAAAAAAGATTTCTATCCCAAATGAAGTAATTTTAAATAAGAAGTGTCATCCAATAACAAGTATTTTAAAAGGTCACCAACTGTAATTAATAAATTAATTAGATACAACTACAAACTAATTACCAGTTTCTTAATTTTAGACTACCGTAAAACCTTTTTTTAACAAACTTTCTCCACAA
>NW_021897574.1:0-606 GCF_006229205.1 Suricata suricatta
CTATCCCATTGTGTGAAAGGGCGGGATCTTTCCATGAGCGCTTCTTCTGATCCGGAATCACTACCTTCCTACTCAGTATTTCATTTAAAAGCAGGTACAGAAAAATACAGTTGTTGGACTTGGGAACTTCAGCCTATCTGGGAAGGGAACTGGAGGTGGGGTGGGGTGAAGACAGCTGACCCACATCCTAGGTTTCACCGGGTGGGAACGGTTTTTTGTAGGAGAGCGACTGCGAGCGCCCATGTTTGTCCCGGAAACCTTCGGGCGGAGTCGGGAAATCTGGGAGTCCGACCGCCCTGGAAACGCCATTTGTCTTTGGACGAAGGAGTCCAGGGTAGTCCTTTCGGCTTTTCAAGGCCGGCAAACAAGAGAGGTGCATCACGGTCCGCTTTGCCTGCGGACCCCGGGGGCCAGGGACCCGGAGGCCACCTCGGAGGCTCGGGATCCCTGGTTCCCCGGACTCGAGCCCTCGATCCTGGACACCGCCAGATTGGATGGACCTTGGAGGCTCGTGCGCTGCCCTGCGCCAGCGTCGGCTTTGAAACCAACAGTCCTCACCTGTTGATTCTCTTCGCTCTAAATACAAGTTTTCTCTGAAAATCATCA
>NW_021897575.1:0-606 GCF_006229205.1 Suricata suricatta
GAGGGAGAGGGGAAGGGAGTGATGGGCGTGGAGGAGGGCACTTGTGGGGATGAGCACTGGGTGTTGTTTGGACACCAACTTGACACTAAACTATATTAAAAAAATAAAAAGATTCAGAGCTGAGGGAAATCTTCAGCGAAGGCGTCCCTGGCAAACCCTTCACTCACACTATCCTTCTTCGACCACCGACGGACTGAGACCCTCCAGCCCTTATGCTCCCCTAGCCCTCTTCTGTTTCTCCATGAGGGCAGCGACAGTTAGAACAACAGCTAGAGTTTATTGAGTGCTTCCTGTGTGTGAGCACGGTGGGGGGAGAGATGGGGGGGACCAGCATGGGCCGGACCGGTATCGCCTTGTCTGATCCTTGCAATGACAACCAAGGTCCTGTCACCAAGGAGCCTGTGGCCTGGAGGGCTGGGCTAGAAAGGGCAGATCTCAGATATGACCCAAGGTCCTGACACTGCTCTTTGAAAACAACCCCCCTCTGCCTCACTGGGACCCCTGCTTACATTCACGCCCGGCCACAGGGGGCGCTCCCTGTGCCTCCAGCAGAAGTAGGTTCTGTTCCCCAGCAAAAGCCAATAAGACTATGTTTTTTATGGGAGC
>NW_021897576.1:0-606 GCF_006229205.1 Suricata suricatta
CACATTTACACTCACATACACACCAGAGGTTACTACATTCCCTCCCATAGGCTTTCCACAGACAAGACCAAAAAACAATGACAATAACAAGTGGACAAACAAGTACAGAAGTGGCCACAAAACAGGTTTTACTAAAGGGCCCAACCGACATCTCGGTGTGGCCTTGGGGTGGGAAGTTATGACTCCAGGCTTCCACTTAATACCCCAGACAAAAGCACATGTGCATTTAAAATTTAGATGATAAACTAGCTTACCTCCAGAGGTTCTAACAGGTGACTTTTACAGATTACTGGAGCCATTTTTAGAAAAGACAAGAGTGTCTCCCCAGCTCCCAAAACCTAGATATCCTTGGGAGTGCCTTTTGCTCTTAGTGCCCGAGGCTAGGAGGAGACAATGAGGCATATCACACCCTAGTAGGTGCAGAAACAAAGAATGGGAGGGGAAGCCAGAAATGTTTCTGAAGAGCTCCAATACTTCTGGTTTCTCGGGCGGCGGTAATTTTTGCCACTAGGATCCTAGGAGAAAGAAAAGATTTTAACCAGGGTTCGAAGGTTCCATCTTCTGGCCATCCAATGTTGAATGTCAGCCATTTGTCCCTGCAAAAAA
>NW_021897577.1:0-606 GCF_006229205.1 Suricata suricatta
GGGGCCGCCTGCGGCAGCAGCTTCCCCTCCGCCTCCAGCGGCCCCGGCCTGGCCCTCAGGCCCTTGCAAAGCCGGCATCACCCCGACTCGCCGTGGGCACGTGTGGCCGTGAAGGGCCACGGGGGAGGCGGGGGGCCTGAGATCTACAAGGCCGAGTCGTGGCTGCGTGGCTCTCTCTTGCTCTTGTCCTTTGCCCCAGGGCAGCCAGATGCCACACTGTGGGCACGTCCACAGCCCTGGGGGGAGGCCCAGAAGGCAGGGAACTGAGGCCTCCTGCCAACAGCCTTTGCGAGTGCTCCCTGCCTCCCCCGTCCTCGCCTCCCTCCCACCCTGTCCTCACCCCCCAACCCTGTCCTCACCCCCCGCCCCGTCCTCACCTCCCTCCCATCCTCACCCCCCTGCTCCGACTTTGCCTCCCCCACCCCAGTCCTCGCCTCCCTCCCATCCTCATCCCCCGCCCCGTCCTCACCCCCCGCCCCATCCTTGCCTTCCCCCTGCCCCGTCCTCACCTCCCGCCCCCATCCGCACCCCCCACCCCATCTTTGCCTCCCCCACCCCTGTCCTCATCCACCATCCTCGCCTCCACACCCCCCCCCGGCCTCGCCT
>NW_021897578.1:0-606 GCF_006229205.1 Suricata suricatta
CAGCGCCGGACGTAGCCTCCAACTCTCCTGAAGGGTTGCATCCTGCGGAGCCCTTGCCTGTTTAAATAACTGTCATTTTCCCCCTCCTGTCATACACATCTGGAGAGGGACTGACCGGCAGAACTAACCAGGCCTGCCATGTGCAGCGCTAGAAGCCTCACTCGGAATTTGGGTCATTGTCAGCCCCAAACGCACCTGACCTTCTCTGTGTCATGGACGAAATCCTAGCAGTCCCCCTGGCGGACTGTGACGTCCAACCGGAAGAGACGACCTGAGGACTCGGTACAGGAGCCCCTGATCCAGCTCCAGCACTCACTCACCCACGCGGTGAGCCCAAACCTCCAGGACCCGTCTCCACGGCAGGATCGAGGTCAGGGCCATGCTGACCGTCTACCAGAGCCGGCAGGCAGGAGCCCCGAATGACCGGTGAAGCTCAGAATTCTGGAACCTTCAGGTGGGTAGGTGGCCACTTCCTCTCTATCTGCAGAACTGCCCAGAGGGCCCCCTGACGGTCTGGAAGGGGTAGGAAATTGCAGACCATTGCAGAGATGCATCTTAGCCCCTCAGAAGACTGGAGATGTTAGTAAATCATCTCCATCTTTTTGA
>NW_021897579.1:0-1367 GCF_006229205.1 Suricata suricatta
TGCGCGCCGCCCGCGCCAGGAACTGACGCCACTGCGCGCGCACGCGCAGGGCCGCGCGTCAGGCCGCGTCTCGGGAGGGGCGGCCGAGCTCCTCTTCACACGGAAACCGAAAGGGAGGGGGCCTCAGGGAGACACCAAGGCCTCCCTCGCCTCGCCTCGCCTCGCCTCGCCTCGCCTCGCCTCGCCTCGCCTCGCCTCGCCTCGCCTCGCCTCACCTCCCAGCTAGGACCTCTGGGACCTGGGGGTGTGGGGTGGCCGTGCACTTGATTTCAAGCCGGCAAGGTCGGCGTTCTCTCCAGATTCCTTCCTCTTGAGGACCCTCCTGCCTGCTCTTCCCCTCTCCCTTTCATCCTGCTAAGGTCTCAGGATGCTGCAGTCAACAAAAGCCTGTTTCAGTGCATCTCCACTGGCACATCTGAGGTCTCCTCTTTTCATAAAATGCCTTCCTTTGCTTTGAGCCCCTTCTCTCTCTGAATAAAAAAGGAGCACGTTTTTGACTCCCTGCTAAGGTGAAACTCTTTCTTGTATCCAAATAGACAGGAAGGAACTGGCTGGGCCCCCCAACCCTTGCCCCGACCTCAGGGGGAGTGATAAAGCAGGCTTTCAGAGCCAGCGCACCCTCCCCCTGCCCCCGTCCAGGACAGTGAAAATCCGTGTTGATAGGTGGACCACAGGCAGGGCCCCACAATGCCTCTGAATCGAAAGTGGAGAAGCCTGGGGGCACCTGGATGGCTCAGTCACTTGAGTGCCCGGCTTCGGCTCACGTCATGATTTCACACTTTGTGGGTGTGAGCCACGCGACAGGCTCTGTGCTGACAGCTGGCGCAGAGCCTGGAGCTGCTTCCGATTCTGTGTCTCCCACTCTCTCGGACCCTCCCCTGCACTCGTGCTGGCTCGCTCGCTCTTCCCCCCCCCCCCCCCAACCGAAAAACTAGCAGCCTGGGGTCTGCGTAACAGCTGTCTCTGGCTATCCATCTCCATTCTCCCTGAGCTTGATGACTAGCTGGGTCCGAACGAAGAGCCAGCCATGTGGAGCCCCACGTCGAGGAACCTGCGTTCCTAACCCGTGAGCTGCAGGCGTTCCTACCTTCTGACTGGTTTCCTCAGAGCAATTGCAGTGGCCGCTCTGAACACCAGGCACTGCCTTCTACGTGCCGCTTTACTAACTCCTGCTGTGGTCCTGAAGGAAGGGCTAGATAGCTTCTTGGACCTGAATTCATGACGGTCCGAAAGTCCTGCCCCCTTCCGGTGCTAGATCCACAAGGCACTGGAGAAGGTGCCCAGCACAACCGATGTGCAAGGCTCTTGCCACAAGCATTGCCTGAGATCCAGGAGGTTTGTCCCTTTTCTGGGGGGTGACTAAACCT
>NW_021897580.1:0-606 GCF_006229205.1 Suricata suricatta
TGAGTCCCGCATCAGGCTCTGTGCTGACAATCCTGGAGCCTGCTTTGGATTCTGTCTGTCTGTCTCTCTCTCTCTGCCTCTCTCATACTCTGTCTCTTTCTCAAAAATAAATAAACATTAAAAAAATTTTAATGACTACCCTGAGTCATCTAGAAAAGTTTAAATTACGGTTTTTATTCAGTTTAAGAAGGCAGAAGATTTAATGATGAAAACTGGAGGATGTCTCATTAAAATAAAGCAAAACAAGAATGCTCATTCTCCTCAATGTCACTCGCTGTCATAAGCACATTATAACTGCTAGATGGGAATACACTAAAATATTAAGTCATCATTTCCAGAAGGTAGAAATAAGCAATGTATATATTGGATAAATACATATGGGTATAATATACATTGGATGAATATGTATCTTCATACTCTTGAAAGCATTTTTTCCATAATATTTTATTGTCAAATTGTTTTCCATACAACACCCAGTGCTCTTCCCCTTAAGTGCCCTCCACCATCACCACCACCTCTTTTCCCCCCTCCCCCTTCCCCTTCAACTCTCAGTTCATTTTCAGCATTCAATAGTCTCTCAAGTTTTGCATCCCTCTCTCTCCCCAA
>NW_021897581.1:0-606 GCF_006229205.1 Suricata suricatta
GCCCTACCTCTGAAAGTGAACAGGCTTCTTTGCCTCTGCAAGGAGGGCAGAGCCCCAAAGCTTTTCCAGCAGTCCCCAAATTGCCATTGGCTGCTGCTCTCACCAATGTCCATCTTGACTTCCCTAGCTGTGTCCCGATGGCACGTGCCACAAAGAGTCAGGGTCTTGAAGTTCTCCTGAAGAATGACTTAGGACAGAAGAGGGAGGAGTACTGTATGTGACCTGATGTGGTCTTGAGCTGTGTGGCCAAGGCTACAGGTTGGGGATGATGTGGTCCTGTACCACCAGTGGTGCTCCATGAAGGTGGCCGGTAGCCATGTGACAACTTCCCCTCCTTGAGGAGGGGTGTGGTAGGGTGATGGAGAAGACTGGATTGAAGGTATGGTATACGGTGATGTATGGAGGTATATCTGTGGTTGAAAGGCACCCAGGAAAAGGGCCTGCAGCAGCGTGGCCCCTGGCACGGAGGTGAAACCAGGGGATGAGCCCTCCTTCCTGTTCATAACCCCCATCGTGTTTCTCTTCAGCCTCCTTAGCCATGCACTTGAAGATTTCTTTCTTCTGAAGGGTGAAAAGCTAGGTGGGTTGCTCCATTAGGATCCCACC
>NW_021897582.1:0-606 GCF_006229205.1 Suricata suricatta
ACTTTGGATATTAACTCCTTATCAAATATGTGATTTCAAAACATTTTCTCCTCGTCAGTAGGCTGCCTTCACTTTTGTTGAGGCCTCCTTTCCTACACAGAAGCTTTTTAGTTTGATGTTGTCCCATTTCTTTATTTTTTGCTTTTGTTGTATTTACCATTGGTGTCAAATCCAAAAAAATTACTGCCCAGACTGGTGCCAAGAAGCTTACTGCCTGCGACTTCTGCTGCGTTTTATGTTTTCTGGTCTTACACTCATCTTTAATCCATTTTTAATTACTCCGTGCATATATTGTATAATAGTGGTCCAGTTTTATTTCTGTGCATGTGGCTGTTCAGTTTTTACAACACCATTTATTGGAGACACTGTCACTTCCCCATTGCACATTCTTGGCTCCACAGTCATAAACTAATTAACCATATATGTGTGGGTTTATTTCTGCGTTCCTTATTCTGTTCTATTGATCTGTGTGTCTGCTTTTATGTCAATAGCATACTATTTTAATTACTATAGATTTGTAATATATTTTGAAGTCAAGGAGCATCATACTTCCTGCTTTGTTCTTCATTCTCAAGATTTGATTTAGTCTTTTGTGGTTTTATACAA
>NW_021897583.1:0-606 GCF_006229205.1 Suricata suricatta
GGGCAGGGGAGGTAAGAACCCCAGCCCAACGTGGCGCAAGTGCGGGCGCCCGGGAGACAAAGGGAAGAGACAGAGTCGAAACGCGCTCATGGAGCTGTCTCTGGGGAAGAGGTATAGAACGCTTGGCTGCGCGTGGAGACAGAAACCCACTCCATAGATAACTGCTGGGCAGCGGGCGCAAGAGGAGGAATAGCCCCCAGCCCTAAGCCATCTCGGCGGGGAATCAGAGGCGTCTGTGGCTGTGAGAAGCGGCTGCTCTGGAGAGGCGCGCACCACGGCAGGAAGCGACCCGAGCGGCGACTGCGCCAGGCGCGAGCAATTCGAACTTGGTTTTGGGAACGGGACCACGGACCGCATTTCCACGGCACACCCCGCCCCCTGCACGGACTGCGCGAATCCCGGGTCCCCACAGGGAAGAAATAAGACGCGCACCGATGGGACCCACAACAAAGAGTCGGTGGCGGGTGGAGGCCCAGGCGCGCGCGCTTAGAATGTGGGAGCTCCCAGCAGATTTCCAGGAGCTCACAGCTTCTTAACCTAAGCTATCGGAAACTAAGAGAGACTCCGTTTTTTGCTTTTTGTTTTTTTTCCTTTCCCCATTGCAAC
>NW_021897584.1:0-606 GCF_006229205.1 Suricata suricatta
AAGACTATGATTTTTGAGAAACAGGAAACCCTGTAGGTGAGCCCCGTGTGCACCCCAGGTTCCTACCTGGGATGACTAAACCACTAAACCACTGTGTCTGTGGGGCCTAAAAAGACTGTGGTGGTCATGCTGAGGGAAGGAGGCAGAGATTGGAGTCGGGGTCTGCCGATGTGGCTGCAGTTTGCAGGGCAGAGCACAGAAGAGGAGGGAGCCATTCAAGGTGAGGCGCACCCACAGGCCGGCCTGGGAGCTTCTAGTCCTGCGTGGCTGCGCGCTGGGCTCTGTGCGCACCGAGACCCTGAGAGGCCCTGCAGACAGTGGCTGCTGTGGGCGTGAGAGCGGAGTGGAACTGTCAGCGGTTTTGCACCCCTAAGAGACTGGAGTTGTGGCCTTGCCAGAACGGAGGGACCCGGGAGCACCTTGGGCATTGACTCGCAGCCCCAGAAAGGACACCCTGTAGGTATAAGACCACCTAGATTGAGGTCCACTTTCTAGGAAAAAGGCGATTTCTTTCTTTCTTTCTTTTTTTTTTTTTGTTGTTGTTGTTTATTCATTTCCTGAGAGAGAGACAGAGTATGAGCAAGGGAGGGGCAGAGAGAGAGGGAG
>NW_021897585.1:0-606 GCF_006229205.1 Suricata suricatta
AGGAGCAGGCGGTACCTCTCTCGAGTTCGGTTTCAGGGCAGTCTAGAAAACAATTAATAGCTTTAGGAAAAGAAGTATCAAATTTGATAAAATGATCATAATAGTCACCATTACCAATGGGCACCATTACACAAGGAACACAGGCGTTGGGATCATTCAAATGTAGATTCACATCTCAGTTCTGCCATTTACTATCATCAGTCTACATTTTCTCATGGGGTGAGGATTACGAGAGATTTCATAGGTAGTCTCAAAATGGTACTTTCCTTACCTGAAACCTGAAATAAAAATGGATCCCTCGGTAATTGAAAGTATATTGAAAAAGCACTAAGAAATGCAAATTGTTGCATTGTGAAATATTTGCAGGAATTCTCTTGTAAAAGAAAGTATAAAAACTTACTTTTTAGTCGTATCATATTTCAGTAAGTTGGAATAGCAAACAGTTTAGTTGCTTCTGTTTGTCAAAACATGAAAGACACAAATGACTGCTTAAAGTTAGCTCTTTCTGGGGTACCTGGGTGACTCAGTCAGTTAAGTGACCCACTTTGGATTCCTGCTCAGGTCATGATATCATGGTTAGTGGGGCTCAAGCCCCAGGTCGGGCTC
>NW_021897586.1:0-606 GCF_006229205.1 Suricata suricatta
ATGGCAATAAGCATGGTAGAAATGTAATAAATGAGACTAGGAGCATTTTGTAAGACTTCCCTGGTATCAGTATTCATAATATTTTCAGACCTCTGGTCAGCTACTGTGTTCCAAAAATTTTACCATTTTATAAGTTATATCCAGGGCCTATGCATATCTCAAACATGCCAACAATGTTTTGGTTGCATTGATTTATCTTGGGGAAAAAAGGTATTTAAAGAGCCAGCCTCACTAACTGAGACAATAAATATGCCCTCCACCACTAGTGATTATGACTGTCAAAGTACTCTACATAATCTGATTTCTGAAGCTATGTTGGTTTTTGGAATTTCAATTGATTGATTAATTGAATTAAAATTAATTTATTTAAAAATAATTATTAGTATGAGATAAACTATAAGCAGTTGAAATATAGGAAAATGATAAGGATCTGATAACCAAAATAAGCTTAGATTTTTTATTACTTTGTGCTTTTTCTATTTTATGTTTTATTATCTATTATATGTACTATTAAGTATATACATTTATGTTTATTATGTATATCCAGTGTTTAAAATTTTCTACTCATATCATTATGTGTTTTTAAAATCAACTAAGAGTATCAAA
>NW_021897587.1:0-606 GCF_006229205.1 Suricata suricatta
ACAGGGGAGAGAGATGATGGTTAGGGGAAAAAATAAAAGAAATGAATGAAAAGACATCGTAAGAGGGAGAGGATCCAAGTTAGTGAGTTAGGGTTGTTGATTTCCACAGATGATGGGAGAAAACACAGACAGGAAGAGGAGGCAAGAAGTGTGTCCATACGAGGTTCATGGGTGGGTTGTTTGTTTTGGGCAAGAATACTTTGTAGGTAGTTTTAGGTACTTCTCTTAGGAGGCATATAGTGTCTAGTTAACTTTTGTGATGTTACAGCAGTTGATGATCATTACTCAGATTCTTATTTAATTAGGATGTGATTGTGGTATGTTATTTTATCATTTTCTCTTCATTTATTAACTTAAATGATTTTTTTATTTTATTTTATTTTATTTTTTGAATATAACACAATTTATGTTTTTTAACATATGCAATTATTTTCCATCATTTACAATACAGTAGTTACAATGACACTCCAAACAGAAAAGCAAAGTAAAAAATCAAAACACCAACTTCTATTTCATGTAATTAGACTTACACAGAAATTAGAAGGTTATGTAACAACTAGTTAATCACCTAATTTCACAGCTATCTGAAGGGGCAATCGTTATATA
>NW_021897588.1:0-606 GCF_006229205.1 Suricata suricatta
GAGCCCAGGGCCCTGCTGAGCACAGATCCGGGAGAAATCCAGCCCACTTCTTGTCATTGGTGCTCCTCCTAAGAAGGAACCTGGGCTGGGCTGTCCACAGGAGGCTTTGGCCACGGCAGGGGGCGGCCAATGCAGGCCAGAGGCTCTGCCACTCAGCAGTTTTGGAGCCTGGCCCGAGGCCCTGGTGCATCATGGCTCCCCGTCAGTGCCCATCCGTGGCCTGGCAGGCTGCTGGTCCAGCAGCTCAGAGCAGAAACACTGTCAGGGTGCCAGCTGCCCTAGGCGTGGCTGCCCTGTCTGCAGGCGCGGGTGGGTGATTCATCAAATTACCATCGAGGCTGTGCAGGGCTGGGGCTGGGGCTGGGCAGGTGACTGTGAGGCAGAGACGGGGAGAGCTCGGCCGCCCAGCTCTTGGGGCACACACCCCACACTCTTGCCAGCTTCGAGGCTCCCACAGCCTTTCCCTGGGCTGCTGCCCCGCCTCCCAAATGCTAGCAATTCTCCTAGCACTGGGCGCACCGCCGCCTCCTGGGCTCCTCTCCTGCCTTGGTTTCCCTTCAAACCTCAAGCCTACCACCCATTCTCCCCCAAAGGGAAGAGGGGACC
>NW_021897589.1:0-606 GCF_006229205.1 Suricata suricatta
ATCCCTCTCTCTCCCCAACTCTCTCTCCCTCCTCCGCTCCCCCTGGTTCTCCATTAGGTCTCTCCTGTTTTCCTGCTAGACCTATGAGTGCAAACATATGGTTTCTGTCCTTCTCTGCCTGGCTTACTTCACTCAGCATGACACCCTCAAGGTCCATCCACTTTCCTACAAAAGGCCATATGTCATTCCCTCTCATTGCTGTGTAGTACTCCATCGTGTATATATACCACATCTTCTTGATCCACTCATCAGGTGATGGACATTTAGGCTCCTTCCATGTTTTGTCAATTGACATTGCTGCTATGAACATTGGGGTACATGTGCTCCGATGCATCAGCATTTCTGTCTCTCTTGGGTAAATCCCCAGCAATGCTATTGCTGGGTCATAAGGGAGTTCTATGGATAGGTTTTTGAGGAACCTCCACACTGTTTTCCAGAGCGGCTGCACCAGTTTACATTGCCACCAACAGTGTAAGAGGGTGCCCATCTCTCCACACCCTCTCCAACAACTGTAGTCTCTTGCTTTGTTCATTTTAGCCACTCTGACTGGTGTGAGGTGGTATCTCAGTGTGGTTTTGATTTGTGTTTCCCTGATGATGAGTGATG
>NW_021897590.1:0-1367 GCF_006229205.1 Suricata suricatta
TGCAATTAGCACATTTCTGTCAATAAGATTGTTTCTTTCTGTGATTAGTTGCTTTATGTATTAGGGTGCTCCCGAGTTAAGCGCATAGATATTTTTAACTGTTAGCTCTTCCTGATGGAGAGATCCTGTAATTATTATATAATGTCCTTCTTCATCTCTTGTTACTGCCTTTACTTTAAAGTCCAGTTTGTCTGAAATTAGTATGGCTACTCCAGCTTTCTTTTGGCTTCCAGTTGCCTGATAGATATTTCTCCATTCCTTTACTTTCAACCTGTAGGTGTCTTCCCGTTGAAAATGTGTCTGCTGTAGACAGCAAATAGATGGGTTTTGGTTTTTGATCCATTGTGCTACCCTGTGTCGTTTGGTTGGAGCATTCAGTCCATTTACATTCCATGTTATTATCGAAAAATGTGGGTTTAGAGTCATTGTGTTCTCCCTAGAGTTCATGTTTATAGTGAGGTCTCTGGCACCTTGTATTCTTTGCGATCTTTCCCTCATAGAGTCCCTCTTAGGATTTCCTGTTGGGCTGGTTTGGTGGTCATGAATTCTCTCAATTTTTGTTTATTTGGGAAAACCTTTATCTCTTCTTCTATTTTGAAAGACAGGTTTGCAGGGTAGAGGATTCTTGGCTGTAAATTTTTTCTGCTCATCACATTGAAGATTTCCTGCCATTCCTTCCAGGCCTGCCAAGTTTCATTAGATAGGTCTGTAACCACTCTGATAGGTTTCCCTTTGTATATGAGGGCCCTTTATCTCTAGCTGCTTTCAGAATTCTCTCTTAATCTTTATATTTTGCCAGTTTCACTAAGATATGTCGTGCTGATGGCCAATTCAAATGACGTCTTAAGGGGGTTCTTTGTGCCTCTTGAATTTGAATGTCTATTTCTTTTCCCAGATTTGGGAAATTCTCAGTTATAATTTGGTCAAGTATCCCTTCAGGCCCTTTCTTTCTGTCTTCCTCTTCAGGAATTCCTATGAGCCGGATGTTGTCCCGTTTGATTGTATCACTCAGATATCGAATTCTCCTTTCCTGCTCCTGGATTAATTTCTCTCTTTTCAGCTTCCTCTTTTGCTATAACTATATCTTCTAATTCACCTATTCTTCTCTCTGCCTCGTCAATCCTTGAGATGGCTGCATCCAGTTTGTTATTCACCTCACCTATAGCCTTTTTTAACTCATCAGTTGATTCTTTGATGCTTTTCTCGACCCCAGCGATTAATCTTATGACCATCTTTTTAAATTCCTGATCTGATATGTGGTCTAGATCTGCCTTGAGCAGTTCTGTGGCTGTGACTTCCCCCTGGAAGTTCTTCAGGGGAGAGTTTCTTCGTTTTGTCATTTTTGCTAGTTTTCTGTCTCTTGTCAC
>NW_021897591.1:0-606 GCF_006229205.1 Suricata suricatta
ACCGCCTGCCCCCACCTTCCGGCTTCCTCCCACTCACTGCCTCCTGGACCGAGCTGAGCTCCCCCCACCTGAGGGCTCAGGGGTAAACCCAGCACCACCCCCATGCTGCTTTCAAGGTTTGTCTCGGGCGCTTTGTGGAAGCCCGGTGCTGGTGGGGACAGAGGCAGGGAGCAGCAGTGCGTAACGAACAGGACATGATTGTGGGCACAAGGGACACACGCGTATGTCTTTAAAGCATCATATTAAAGAAAATCACTAATTACGGGTCTGTGTTCTGCCTGGACCTCAAATTCAGCCCCCAGATCGTGAGAGTGTTCATACACGTCGGCACGGGCAGGCTCACATGAACTTGTAGGTGCAGCACAAGTGCACACGCACCCCCACAGGTGCACTGTGTGCACTGACTGGGCGAGCTCTCTGTACGCGTCAACTTCTTCCATTCCGACAGGTGCATCTACACACCCCTACCTGAAGGGTCTTATCGGAGAGGGAGAGGGAGGAGGGGAGGAGGATGATGGGGAGCAGGGAGGGCGAAGGAGGGGTGTGGAGGTGAGGAGGAGGGAAGGAGAAGGGAAGGAGAGGGAGAGGAGGGGGAGGGGAAGAAGG
>NW_021897592.1:0-606 GCF_006229205.1 Suricata suricatta
CCTCCCCTCCCCTGCCCTCCCCTTCCTTCCCCTCCACCCAGAGCTGTGGTTTGCAGAGTGCCAGGCCCCTGCTGGGTGCCGGGATTGCTTTGGGGATGGGCAGGGTAGGACCCCTCCCCCTTCCCCCCTGCCGACTAGGGGTGCATAAACCAAGATGACCATCCGGGAGGGTCACCACCCTAAGACCCATCATTAGGACCAGCTGCATAATGGGTAGCATCCGGTGCAGGATGGAAATGCCAGGCCCTTTGTTAAAAAGATGATTAAGAATTTCAGGAGGGGGCGCCTGGGTGGCTCAGCCAGTTCAGAGTCAGATCATGATCTCGCAGTTCATGAGTTTGAGCCCCGTGTCAGGCTCTGTGCTGACAGCTCATAGCCTGAAGCCTACTTCTGACTCTGTGTCTCCCTCTCTCTCTTCCCCCTCCACCCTCTCACACACACTCTCTCTCTCAAGATAAATAAATGTTTAAAAAATCTAAAAAATCCCGAGAATTTCAGGTGGCTGCAGCAGCGGGGCATCGAACCAGGCACGGGGCGTCTTGTGTGTGTCCCGACAGCAGCCCCCAGAGCCAGCCCTGCCTCCCGCAGGCTCCTGCCCAGTGACCC
>NW_021897593.1:0-606 GCF_006229205.1 Suricata suricatta
CGTTAGGAATTCTCCGCAAGGACGTTACTGTGCAATTGTGTGAACTCAGAACAGCAGAGTTCAAACTTGATCAAGACAAAAAAAGCCGTGGAGTGGTGATTTTCTTGTCACCTTAACTGCTTTCGTGTGACCAAGCGTTTCCTGTTGGGGAGAAGGGGGCTTGTCTCTTAATTGCTTTAGAGTTTTGTTTGTCTACTTAATGCACCTTTTTGAAGTCCCACAATTTATGGAACAATAAATGCCATCTTACCGCAGTGTACTATTTTGGTATCCTCATCGGTTTTAGAAGTTTGGGTAAAAATATTTATCTGAGGGGCGCCTGGGTGGGTCAGTTGGTTAAGCAGCCGACTTGGGCTCAGGTCATGATCTCACAGTTTGTGGGTTTGGGCTTCACTCTGGGCTTTGTGCTGACAGCTTGGAGCTTGGAGCCTGCGTCCAGTTCTGTGTTTCCCTCTCTCTCTCTCTCTCTCTCTCTCTCTCTCCCTGCCCCTCTTCCACTTATGTGCCTGCTCTCTCTCTCTCTCAAAAGTAAATAAATAAACGTTAAAAAGTATTTATCTGAAAGCTTATCAAATTTGAAATTGTATCAATAAGTAGTTTGCAGTT
>NW_021897594.1:0-606 GCF_006229205.1 Suricata suricatta
GAAGATGGATGGGTGTCATGCCTGCACACCTCCATCGACAATGGGCCCCCCCCCATGATAGATGGCTGTATCACCTGTACTCTAACATTGAGGATGGGGGCACCACCCCATGTACAATGGATGGGTGTCACGCATGCACCCCGCCATCAATGATGGAGGCACCCCCCTATGGACCATGGAGGTGTGTCACACATACACCCCTCCACTGATGAAGGGGACATCGCCACTTGGATGATGGGTCAGCCCCTTTCGATGATGGAGACACTCCCCATTGGTACATTCAACCCTTATCAACCCAAAGGCATCCCCAAACTGACGATGGAGGAGTGTCCAGCCCGCCACCCATATTGATGAAGAGGCACCCCCCCAGTTGAAGATGGAGGAACCCCCTGTCCACCATGGAGGTGTGTCACGCCTGCAACCCCCATTGTAGAAGGGGCACCCTGCGGTCGACTATGGAGGAATGTCACACCTGCACCCTTACATCAATGAAGGGGCACACCACCATCGACGATGGAGGCACTCCCCATCGATGATGGAGGTAGTACCCCATGATCTTTGCACGGGTGTCATGCCTACACACCCCCCCATCGATGAAGGGGCAAC
>NW_021897595.1:0-606 GCF_006229205.1 Suricata suricatta
AACACCTGGCCCTCAAGTGCCTCTGTCCATCACCATATGCATGAGAATTTCAGAAGAGATGCCATCCATGCCTTGTATTACCCTCGCCCATTTCCAAGAAGAAGGAATCACACATGCTTCAGATATGTGAGCAACCCAATTCCAGAATTCCACTTTGAGGGTCAGTTTTCTGGTCTGTTCTGGCACAAGTTACTGTATTAGATTCCAAACAAGAAATCAGGAACATTGCATGTGGGGATAGAAGCCACTGCTAATAAAGGGACTGTGTTCATGGGTATAAGTAAGAAGCAGCAAACTGACAACGGGTAATAATGTCAAATGCCTTACAGGCATGGGCCTGAAGAGGTGAAGGCAGAGAACAGGGATGAGAATCCTGTCCCTTTTGATTACCTTGGGCTCAGACTTATCCCAGGTTAAAAAAAATAAAAAATAAAAAATAAACCACCACCACCCCACCA
The DNA here is from genome assembly GCF_006229205.1 of Suricata suricatta. Lineage (NCBI taxonomy): Eukaryota > Metazoa > Chordata > Mammalia > Carnivora > Herpestidae > Suricata > Suricata suricatta. The sequence continues at coordinate 459 of NW_021897595.1, forward strand.
CCTAACATCTCGATTAATTTGAAGATTAAATGAGATGAAATTTGTAATGTATCTGGCATGTACATAATGAATAGTTTTTCCTAAGATCTCCAATAATAGGACAAGTGTTAATGGTTTTCCGAACTACAGAACCAACACTACACTACCG
>NW_021897596.1:0-606 GCF_006229205.1 Suricata suricatta
GTTCTGACCTTACCATGAATTAAAAAAGATGTGCGGGGTTTGGTGAAACACAGATTTCTAGGCCCTGGTATAATCCTTCTAATTTCGAAGGTCTGAGGTGGCACCAAAGAATTTATGTGTTTAAAAAGATCCAAGGTGAGGCTGATGCTTCTGGTCCTGGGAACTTTGAAAGTATTCTTCTGGACAAAGTTAACGAAAAGGTACAGGCAATAAATGAAAACAAAAGGCAGAAAAGCTCTATGGTCCCTCAGAAGAGACTTCATTTCCTACGTCAGGAAAAACAAGTTAATACAGTGACAACAGGAGTCGACTCTGGCTTAATAGTCAGATGAGCAGACTCCAGAGGGGAAATAACCAAGACAAGCTGCTCCATGAGGATCAAGATCCGGCTGGGACACCTGCATTTGGGACGGGATCACCTGGGCAAAGGCGCCTCCAAATTTGGAACCCCAGAGCACTCTGCATCTTTGGAACCTGTGGGCGGGCCACACATCTCTACTAAGAGCTGGCACTCCTCCCTTCACTGAAGACAGTACCAAGACTTGTCCCCTGCAAGACAACATGTACCCACCTCCCAGTGTACAATCCATGGGCATGGATCCCCAA
>NW_021897597.1:0-606 GCF_006229205.1 Suricata suricatta
CTATATGGCAATGAGAAAGAATGAAATATGGCCCTTTGTAGGAAAGTGGATGGACCTTGAGGGTGCCATGCTAAGCGAAATAAGTCAGGCGGAAGAGGACAGATACCATATGTTTGCACTCATAGGTCTAACAGGAGAACAGGAGAAACCTAATGGAGGACCAGAGGGAGGGGAAGTAGGAAAGAAAGTTGGGGAGAGAGAGGGACACAAATCTTGAGAGACTATTGAATGCTGAAAATGAACTGAGGGTTGAAGGGAAAGGGGGAAGGGGGAAAAGAGGTGGTGGTGATGGAGGAGGGCACTTGTGGGGAAGAGCACTGGGTGTTGTATGGAAACCAATTCGACAATAAACTATTAAAAAAATAAATCCAGAATCAATGAGAAAAAAAAAACCTTAAAAAAGAAAGAAAATAGAAAATTCCAGTGATAGTAAGTTTCTAGAGCAACTGGCACTAATTTTCTACTGATGTTCATGTAAACTGGTGCAATCATTTTGGAAAAAAAGTTTGACAGTTTTTCTGAAAGCTGAACATATACATCCTTCTAATACAGCCAATGCACATGCGTGTATGCTCAACAGAGACATATACATATGATCACCCAAAG
>NW_021897598.1:0-606 GCF_006229205.1 Suricata suricatta
CACTTAGCATCTCTCCCCAAATTTGGGTCTGCCCTACAGCCTGCTGAATGTGTTCTCATTCCCCAAATTCTCCCTGATTTCACCTGCTGAATAATGTTACATGTAACTGGAGTGATGTTAACGGTTATGGCTCCAGAGTTTCTTGTAGACATAATGTTAAAACATTTCACAAAACATCATGGATTTCCAAGGCACATCACTTGAATATAGGAATGTTACCTAATTATATATTTAATGTTAATGTAGTGATTGAAATTATAAATAGTAGAACCCTTTCCAATTTGATTTCCAACTGAAACACTAGTGATTTACTAATTTTCTGTCCGGGCTATTTTGGATTTGTAATAACAATTTCATGGCTATCTTCTTAAGAAGAATTGTATTTCTGGTTTTCTTCTTTGAGAAGAAAAGACAAAAAAATATTGAAACTTTCTGCCTGTGTCACAACACTCCTGAATATCATATTAAATCAGTAAGCAGACAATGATGAGATTTTACTCATACTGTAAATAGAATTAGCTCATAATGTGGTTGTTTTAGTTTTGTACTTCTTGCTTCTAGAAGAAATAGCATTTTATTGATTATAATAGTAAAGCAATGTACACC
>NW_021897599.1:0-606 GCF_006229205.1 Suricata suricatta
AGGCGTTGGGCACGGACCGGCAGCGGATGGCGGCGGAGCCTTGAAGGAGGTAGCCCGGGTTACACTCGAACCGAACCACTGAGCCCGCCGAGAACTCGGACCCAATCCTCCTCCCGTATCTGGGCTCGGGGATTGAGCTGCACTGGGTGTCACTGGTTCGGGGAACAGCTAGAAGCAAAGCACACACACAACCGTCTGTCTTCATCGGGAAGCCAAGCCAGGTCCTTGGACAAGGAGGTAAGAGGAGTCCAGAGAGAGTTGACGTTAACACAGAAATCAGTAATGCCTCCTGCAAGTTCTAGAGGGAATGGGGTGGGGAGAGCTTCCACATCTGCATTCCGGCCTCTTACCAACCCCAAGGGCTGCCGTGTAGTCTCATTTCAGAGGAGGAAAACATGGTGTAAGGAGCATTAGCGCCTTATGAGAATTGAGTGATATTCAGGCAGTTAAAATTAATTAAGCGCCCAAACCACTGTGCTCATGATAATGAGGTGACTAAGAACGTGTACTCATCCTCAAAGACCTTAGAGTCTACTGAGTCTAATACGGCTATTGTGACGTAATGACAAAATTAAAAATAGAGCTGCCATATGACCCAGCAATCCC
>NW_021897600.1:0-606 GCF_006229205.1 Suricata suricatta
TTATCTTATCCAGAACTCTAGGAGATCTTTCAAATTGACAACCAGTTCACTTTTCAGTATCTGAAAATTGATTATCTCTTCAAATACTGATATTTTTGTCATTTTCTCAGTTTCTGGTTTTGGATCTTTTAGATTCTTCATCTATCCCTCAGGACTCATTTATTGTTTGTCTCTTTACTCATCAGTGATATGGTCTGGGTGAATTCACGATCAACATATTCCTATTTACTCTTCCCCATTTTATGTCTAATCTAGAGCTTTTACTGCCTCTTAAATTTTTTATTTAATGAATATATAGGTTTATTTCCAAAATGTTCATTTTATGAATATGAACCCTCTAAATGAGCTAATTTTGAATTTTATTAGATTGTTTTATAAAATCAATTTCCTATGGGGGTGCCTGGGTGGCTCAGTTAAGTGTCCAACTTCTGCTCAGGTCATGATCTTATGGTTCATGGGTTTAAAGCCTCACATTGGGGTGGAGCCAAGATGGCGGAGAGGAAGGGAGCTCTGTAAACTCCGTCCGCACCAGTTACCGAACTGAGAAGGATATTACCCTCATCTGCGAGAGCAGGAGGAGGAAATACGAACTTCCAGAAGGAATAG
>NW_021897601.1:0-1367 GCF_006229205.1 Suricata suricatta
TGACTTCAGCTCAGGTCATGGTCTTGTAATCTGTGAGTTCGAGCCCCATGTCAGGCTCTGTGCTGATAGCTCAGCCTGGAGCCTGCTTCAGATTCAGTGTCCCTTTTCCCTCTGCCCCTTGTCACTCATGCTCTGTCTCTGTCTCTCCAAAATGAATACATAGGGATGCCTGGGTGGCTCAGTCAGTTAAGTGTCCGACTTCAGCCCAGGTCATGATCTCATGGTTCGTGGGTTCGAGTCCCATGTCAGGCTCTGTGCTGACAGCTCAGAGCCTGGAGCCTGCTTTGGTTTCTGTGTCTCCTTCTCTCTATGTCCCTCTTCTGCTCGTGCTGTCTCTTTCTCTCAAAAATAAATAAACATTAAAAAAAATTTTTTTAATGACTACATGTTAAAATAATGTTTTAAAGATATGAAATTCTTTTTTTAATGTTTGAGAGGGAGAGAGAGAGAGAGAGAGAGAGAGAGTGAACAGGGGAGAGTCAGAGAGAGAGGGAGGTACAGAATCTGAAGAAAGGCACCAGGTTCTGAACTAGCTGTCAGCACAGCTAGTGAGATCATGACCTGAGCCTGACGTCAGTTGCTTAACTGATTAAGCCACCCAGGCGCCCCATAAAGAAATGAAATTCTGACACATGCTACAATATGGGTGAACCTTGAGGACATTATGCTAAGTGAAACATGCCAGTCAAAAAAAAATACCAAAAAAACCCCTGTATGATTCCACTTATATGAGGTGCCTAGAGTAATCAAATTCATAGAGACAGAGAAGAATGGTCGTAGTCAGGGGTTAGGGGCCCAGGGCAATGGGGATTTGCTGTTCAATATGTATACAATTCCAGTTTTGCAAGATGATTTGCAAGTTCTGGAGGTTGGTTTCATAGTCAGGGTAGTTCACATTACTAAACTCTAAAAATGGATATAAAACGGGGCGCCTGGGTGGTTCAGTAGGTTAAACATCCGACTTCAGCTCAGGTCATCATCTCTCGGTTTGTGGGTTCGAGGCCCCATGTTAGGGCCTGCTTTGGATTCTGCGTCTCCTTCTCTTTCTGCCCATCCCTCTGTCTCTGTCTCTCTCTCTCAAAAACTAAATAAACATTAAAAAAATTTAATGGATAAAATGTAACTAAACACACAATCCACAGAAAGAAAGTTTTGCAAATAACTGAAAAGTACTTGTATAAAAAATACATAGGGGTGCCTGGGCGGTTCATCCGGTTAAGTGTCCAACTGTTGGTGTCGGCTCAGAGCATGATCTTGAGGTTCATGGAATCTAGCCCACCCTGAGTAGGGCTCTGTGCTGAGGGCACAAAGCTTGCTTGGGATTCTCTCTCTCTCCTCTCTGCCTCTCCCCCCTACTCACGCGTGCA
>NW_021897602.1:0-606 GCF_006229205.1 Suricata suricatta
CAGGTCAATCAGTAGGTCCCTATCTTTTCCTAGCTGTGTAAACGCAGGGCAGGCAGTTTCTGGACACCTAGAAAATCCAGCTCCATCACTGGAGTGGAAAGAACAGACTGATGAGTCAGCATGGCTGCCGTCCCATTGCTGATTTTGGAAAGGGGCTCTGGTGAGCTGATGACCGGAAACACTGCAGGATCCAGCCTCTCCTGCGCTCCAGCTGGTCGCAAAGCCGGAAGACTGCTGAGGGGCAGGGGTTGAAGGCATCCTGTTCCTCTTTCGGTTTTGGTAGAAGGAATGATGGCTTGGCTCCACTGATTTTAAAAAATCTTCTGTGTATATTCACTGTATTCTTAATTACTACTAGCTGTCACATGGTAGCAACATGCAATGAAGAGCTGTCCACTTACCCAGCCATCATCCTGACATCAAATTAGTGACTTTCTACAGTCTTTGGACTATTTATAACTGCACTGCCGCCTCATCTAAGTGCATTAATCAAATCAGAAAAATGCATTCCTATAAATCAAAAGATGAATTGTAGAAGTAATCATGCACCTGTATGAGACAAAGGGAGAGAGCACTGTTGCTCATTCAGAAGTTGGCACACATTTC
>NW_021897603.1:0-606 GCF_006229205.1 Suricata suricatta
GTTGATCAAAAGAACAGAGACTGCAACCCGACTTGAGCATTACATGAATTCAAAAAAGGTAATACCGAAGGAAGCTGGAGGCAACGTCGGCCCATCCTAAGCATCTGTAGTGATATTTCTGCAGTACTTGACATCAAGCCAAAAAGAAAACAGATGGGAATACTTTATAACTTTATCCTTTACTTTGGTTATTTATTGAGTACATGTTATAATGATACTCTCCACTTAAAAGGAGAAAACCATAACCTGACTTTAAATCTAAACAATACACTATTTGTAGAGCAGACAAGGGATTCGCCTCCTTATTAAGTTCTTATTTTAAGACGTATCAATTTGTACTCCTCATAAAGGCATGGCATTAAAAAAAACAAAAACACATGAGTTTTTCCTCTTGCTTCCAAACATTATACCCTAGATGATGAGAAGAGTTAAAGGCAAAAATTTAACATTTACAGCACATCATCACAAAAACTCCCAGCTGAATTTTTTTCATATGGCATTTTTGTAAATTAAAATTACTAAATCCAAGGTCAGCAAATACTTGCCAGGTGATGAGGAATTTAAACCCAAAAGCAACTATGAAATTAATCTGGCAACTTCATCTTG
>NW_021897604.1:0-606 GCF_006229205.1 Suricata suricatta
GGCTCTGTGCTGACAGCTCAGAGCCTGGAGCCTGTTTCAGATTCTGTGTCTCCCTCTCTCTGCCCCTTTCCCACTCATGCTCTGTCTCTTTTTGTCTCTCAAAAATAGACAAACGTTAAAAATTTTTTCAAAACTCATGTGGTAAAATTGGTTCACTAGTAAAGCAGACGTGTCTAAAGCAGCAAGCATTGTCAATGGCAGGGTAATTTTTCTGGGCTGGAAATGGGTAGAAAATGAGGACTAATCATCCTAAAAAGGAATGGTCTGTAAAGGGCAAGAAAGTGACATGCAGAGAGATGTATGCATAGAATAAAGATTCTTCATTTCACCAAACTCTGGATCCTCAGAGAGTTGAAGTCAGCCTGGTAACAGAAAATGGCATATTAGGGGTAAAACCCCAATAACTAAAATGTAAAGACGAAAGTGTGCAAGTCTACAAATCTCTCAAAGGTTCATCTGTGTGTACATATTAACTGATGAACCGACACAGAGGTTCTTGCTATCACAGTATCAGGTTGTAAGTCTCTGAGGTGACAATGCTTTCTCAGGAAAGGTGGAATTGTCAGTACACACAATATTCCTGAAGGAACGAATCACTCAGAATTA
>NW_021897605.1:0-606 GCF_006229205.1 Suricata suricatta
GAAATGTGTGCCAACTTCTGAATGAGCAACAGTGCTCTCTCCCTTTGTCTCATACAGGTGCATGATTACTTCTACAATTCATCTTTTGATTTATAGGAATGCATTTTTCTGATTTGATTAATGCACTTAGATGAGGCGGCAGTGCAGTTATAAATAGTCCAAAGACTGTAGAAAGTCACTAATTTGATGTCAGGATGATAGCTGGGTAAGTGGACAGCTCTTCATTGCATGTTGCTACCATGTGACAGCTAGTAGAAATTAACAATACAGTGAATATACACAGAAGATTTTTTAAAATCAGTGGAGCCAAGCCATCATTCCTTCTACCAAAACCGAAAGAGGAACAGGATGCCTTCAACCCCTGCCCCTCAGCAGTCTTCCGGCTTTGCGACCAGCTAGAGCGCAGGAGAGGCTGGATCCTGCAGTGGTTCCGGTCATCAGCTCACCAGAGCCCCTTTCCAAGATCAGCAATGGGACGGCAGCCATGCTGACTCATCAGTCTGTTCTTTCCACTCCAGTGATGGAGCTGGATTTTCTAGGTGTCCAGAAACTGCCTGCCCTGCGTTTACACAGCTAGGAAAAGATAGGGACCTACTGATTGACCTG
>NW_021897606.1:0-606 GCF_006229205.1 Suricata suricatta
AACATTCACAGTTCACATCTTTCTAGAAGTTTTAGGGAGCAAACATCCCTAGGCAGAAATGAGGACAGAGCAAGTTTTCAAAGCAGGTACATTTAAGTGTCAATTTGGGAGTTACAGGTGGCTGGTGTACCAGGAATTCTAGTGGCAATAACACTTGGTTGGTTAAGTACGTTTTATAAATGATAAACTATGACTTTCATAGAAGTGTGTAATGCAGGGCGCCTGGGTGGCTCAGTTGGTTAAGGGTCTGACTTTAGCTCAGGCCATTAACTTAGGGATCGTGAGTGCGAGTACCCTGTTGGTCTCTGTGCTGTGCAGTCGCTTTGGGTCCTCTGTCCACCCTTCTCTCTGTCACTCCCTAATGTGTTCATTCTCTCTCTCTCTCTCCCTCTCTCTCAAAATAAATGAATGAACTTAAAAAAAGGAGAAGTATATAGTATACTTTTTGACTATCAGGGCCCTGGGTGTTGGAATACACAGTAGCTACTTTAGAATAGATCCAGAAAGAGGATCAAGGGATGGAATGGACATTAATGAAAGAAAAGGAGAGAAAATTCCTCACTGAGAGTAAGTATGATACCAAATGGAGAAAAAAATCGAATAGAT
>NW_021897607.1:0-606 GCF_006229205.1 Suricata suricatta
GTACCCATATTATTTTAAAGTTTTATTTTAGTTAACATTACAGAATCTAGATTTTTTTTGCTTCCCTACCTCATTTACATATTATCAAGGAGTAATGTGATTGTCAGTTAAGATAGCAGATTATTTAACCAAAAAACAAAAAGTGAGATGGCTTCTAATTCGTAACTTTCAACAAAAAAAAAAGAACCTGATTAATTTTTAGCTAAAAAAAGCTTTTTAATAATTATTATGCCTGATTATTATTTTAATTTCTGTTTAAACACAAAGTTTAGAGAAATATATCACATTGTTACAGCAAAAGACTCCCCTGTGCTCATCTAGACTTATATGAATAAATAGGAATTAAGGTGGTACTGAAACTTATTTCATTCAACTTTGTGTAATATTCATTTATAACTAATTGACAAAGTTCATCTCATTTAGAAATATATTTCCAATACAATTTTATCTTTATCAAAAACTTTAACATATTTCTGTGGTCTTGAGCACTTATGTGATAGTGATCATTATAATGCTAACCTAGGACAAAAAAATTTTTAGAGCCTAGTGTATGTAACAAGAGAGTAAAAACTTTTGTTACAATATACTTGTATATTATTGGTGAAG
>NW_021897608.1:0-606 GCF_006229205.1 Suricata suricatta
AAAAAATAAAAATAAAAAGTATTTGAAATACACCTACATATCTCATAGATCTTAATTTTATCTTCAACCTCCCTGTCAATAGTTAGTCTATTATAAACTTGACAAGAGGGGCGACTGGGTGGCTCAGTCAGTTACATGTCCAGCTTCAGCTCTGGTCATGATCTCAGGGTTCAGGCCTGTGGCAGGCTCTGTGCTGGCAGCTCATAGCCTGGAGCCTATTTCAGATTCTGTGTCTCCCTCTCTCTCTGCCCCTCCCCCACTCGCACTTTATCTCTCTGTCTCTCAAAAATAAATAAAAAATGTGGTTAGTGGGTTCAAGCCCCACATCAGGCTCTGTGCCTACAGCTCTGAGCTGCAGTCTGCTTCAGATTCTGTCTCCCTCTCTCTCTGCTCCTCCCCCACGTGTGCTCTGTCTGTCACTAAAATAAACATTTAAAAAAGTTGTGTTTCTTTTTAAAGCAATCAGCCTTCTTTTAGTAGTTGTTTTCTCTTTTTTCTTTTGCACTGTGTCTTCCTAGTTTTTGGACATCGATTTAGATTTGTTTCTCCGGCAGCTAAATTATTTCTTTCAATATTTTTTTCCAGTAAGGTCAATGAGTGATGTAG
>NW_021897609.1:0-606 GCF_006229205.1 Suricata suricatta
TAATTCTGAGTGATTCGTTCCTTCAGGAATATTGTGTGTACTGACAATTCCACCTTTCCTGAGAAAGCATTGTCACCTCAGAGACTTACAACCTGATACTGTGATAGCAAGAACCTCTGTGTCGGTTCATCAGTTAATATGTACACACAGATGAACCTTTGAGAGATTTGTAGACTTGCACACTTTCTTCTTTACATTTTAGTTATTGGGGTTTTACCCCTAATAAGCCATTTTCTGTTACCAGGCTGACTTCAACTCTCTGAGGATCCAGAGTTTGGTGAAATGAAGAATCTTTATTCTATGCATACATCTCTCTGCATGTCACTTTCTTGCCCTTTACAAACCATTCCTTTTTAGGATGATTAGTCCTCATTTTCTACCCATTTCCAGCCCAGAAAAATTACCCTGCCATTGACAATGCTTGCTGCTTTAGACACGTCTGCTTTATTAGTGAACCAATTTTACCACATGAGTTTTGAAAAATTTTTTAACGTTTGTCTATTTTTGAGAGACAAAAAGAGACAGAGCATGAGTGGGAAAGGGGCAGAGAGAGGGAGACACAGAATCTGAAACAGGCTCCAGGCTCTGAGCTGTCAGCACAGAGCC
>NW_021897610.1:0-606 GCF_006229205.1 Suricata suricatta
AATAGACTATTACTCAGCCACCAGAAAGAATGAAATCTTGCCAGTTGCAATGATGTGGACAGAACTAGAGTGTTATGCTAAGCCTAATAAGTCAGAGAAAGATATATACCATATATTTTCACTGATATGTGGAATTTAAGAAACAAAACAAAAGAGCAAATGGAAAAAAAGAGAGAGAAAGAGAAGCAAGCCAAGAAACCGGCTCTTTATAGAGAACAAACTGATGGTTACAGGATGTGAGGCGGGTGGAGAGATGGGTTAAATAGGGGATGGGAATTAAGGAGTGCACTACCTGTGATGAGCAAAAGGTATTGTATGGAAGTGTTGAATCACTTTACTGTACACTCAAAACTAATATTACACTGTATGTTAACTAAGAGGGATTCCAATAAAACTTTTTTAAAAAGAATGAAATTGGATGCTGTCTTACACTACACACAAAAGTTAACTCAAAATGGACTATGAACTGAAACATAAGACTTGAAACAGTTAATAATTAGAAGAAACATGCAAAAAAACCCTCTTTGATATAAATCTTGAAGATTTTTCAGCTATGACACCAAAAGGAGAAACAAAAATCAACAAATGGTACTACATCAAATTAAA
>NW_021897611.1:0-606 GCF_006229205.1 Suricata suricatta
CCTACATTTCACACTTTCTCATTAAAGTCAGTGTTTCTTGTGAATACTCATTCAGCACCTTGTTTTCCATTTAACAACATCCAACTTTCGTGAAGATTAAAACAGTAAATATCCGGGGTGCCTGGGTGGCTCAGTTGGTTAAGCGTCCGGCTTCAGCTCAGGTCATGATCTCACAGTTCGTGGGTTCGAGCCCCGCGTCGGGCTCTGTGCCGACAGCTAGCTCAGAGCCTCGAGCCTGCTCTGTATTCTGTGACTGCCTCCCTCTCTGACGCTCCCCTGTTCACGCTATCTCTATCTCTCTATCAAAAATAAAGAACGAAAAAACCTCAAAGAAACAAAAATAAAACAGCAAATATCCATACACGTTGTGAAATTATAAACCACAATTGATTTCCCTCTTAATGGCTGCTGAACCAAAAGATACCAGCAACCAAAACATGGGAAAAGAACCGGTTTTACTTACAAGAAAAGAACACCAGGTATATTTCCCAATCTCTCTCCCCACACAACAAAGTCGGCTCAGATTTACACTGAGCACACGTGCATATTTGTCAAGGGATGTGGCAAAGCACATTTTATTTTTAAATCGGCCAGAAGTCATCTTAA
>NW_021897612.1:0-1367 GCF_006229205.1 Suricata suricatta
TGGTTCATGCTCATGCCCCCTGCCTGAGTTGCTGTGGCAGCTGGGGTCTTCCCACAATATAAGATGTTTTCCCATCATTACCTAATTAGGGAGCTTATTAAAGAAAAGATCCATTCTGGTAGAAATTCCACTGCAAACCCTCTGGCTTAGAAAAGTAAGACCCCTTATACATTTCCAACTTTATGACAGTAAGTTTCTGGACTCAGATCAGAATAAGCGAATAGCTGAGAAAGTGCTTCACAAGCCGCATGTTGCAAGCGAAGGGGGAGGCCAATAATTAATTCAGATTTTTGTTGGCTGGCATTTTGAAAGCCCAGTAGTAATCTTTGCGTACTCATAGACAGTGTGATCATAAACTTGATTTTAATTACATGTGTTAATACGCTGGTTTAAAAAAAAGAATCTGCTAAATTATTTACAAATGATAAATTATGGAGAGGCGTGCTGGTGTGGCCAAACGGCGTGTCCCTGCCAGAGGCAGTTGGCAGAGGATCATTAGTGACGGGCAGATGCCAGAACCATGACCCTCGGTCTCCTGCATGGGCTCGTGCTCTCCCAGGAGACATGGATCTGTAACTGGCTGTTGAGGGGCGCACATACCCCATATGTCTGTGTGTGATCTTCTGGGTGGACACCTAGGCTGGGAAGTCAGAGACTGGGTTTGGGGGTGACTTTAGCTAATGAGGATGGTGATTTCTTACTTGTTTAACCTAAAAATGATTTTCCACTTTTTAAAATTTTTTTTCATTTAAAAAGAAAATTTTAGTGTTTTTTATTTATTTTTGAGAGACAGAGAGAGACAGCATGAGCAGGGGAGGGAGGGCAGAGAGAGAGGGAACTACAGAATCTGAAGCAGGCTCCAGGCTCTGAGCTAGCTGTCAGCTCAGAGCTCCATGCAGGGCCCAAACCCACGAACTGTGAGATCATGACCTGAGCTGAAGTCAGACGCTTAACCCAGTGAGCCCCCCAGATTCCCCTCTACTATTTTTTGTTAATGATAAACACTGGCTAGAGGATAAATATGTGAAACTGGAGAAGGTGCAGACTGTCCAGTGGCATGTTCAGTCCTGGCAGCAAATGAGCAGCTATAGTCAGCATGCCCAGTTGGTCGCCATCAGGGAGAAGGCAGGGGCTATAAGGGGGACTCACAAGACAAGTAACGTGGGGGAGGGTAGGCAATCCTTTAGACTTCACTATGAGATCTATTTTATTTTTATTCTACCTCTGTAATGTTAGTCAAGCATAGTGTTTTCACTACCGAGCTGGGGCCCAGTGAACACATATTTGTGTGGAATTTACATAAATTCATATCTGTTTACATGCTTTTTGTCTTTAAAAGTGAAAGATACATCAGGAGTAAAATTAAA
>NW_021897613.1:0-606 GCF_006229205.1 Suricata suricatta
TTATAACTTGATTTGCATGCCCTCAGTGATCTTTGCCTCAGCCAAAGTCACAAAGATCTTTTTGTACGTTTTCTTCTGGAAGTGCATTGGCTTCCATGGTAGCCGCTAGTCAAATGTCAAATTTAAATTTAAATTAAAATCTAATGTAGGGTGCCTGAGTGGCTCAATCAGTTGAGCATCTGGCTTCAGCTCAGGTCATGACCTCACAGTTTGTGGGTTTAAGCCCCACATCAGGCACTGAGGACAGCTCAGAGCCTGGAGCCTGCTTCAGATTCTGTGTCTCCCTCTCTCTCTGACCCTCCCCTGCTCACGCTCTTTCTCTCTGTCTCTCAAAAAAAAAAGAAAAGAAAAGAAAGAAAACATTGTCAGTATTAGAAATGTTGCTGTAGAAGGTTGATAGGTTTGAATCTTACATTTGGATCTGTGATCCATTTTGATCCCACAATCTCACTCCTGGGTATTTCGAGAGAAATGAAAACTATGTCCACAGAAATATCTCAAGGCTAATGTCTGCAGCAGCTGTAGTCTTAACATTTCTTAAATGTTTATTTATTTTTGAGAGACAGAGCACCAGTGGGGGAGGGGCAGAGACACAGGGAGACACAG
>NW_021897614.1:0-606 GCF_006229205.1 Suricata suricatta
GACCCGCCTGGCCTCCCTGAGGGTCCCTATGCCCCACCACCATCCTGTTTCTCCGTCTGCCCACCCCCCATCCATCCACCGGCACAGCGACCTCCACACCGAGTCCTCGGCGACGCTCCTCTGAGGGCCTGGCAATGGCGACTAGCTAGCCAGCCACGCCTCGGCAAGAGCGTCGCTGATTGGTTGGCTAGGCGCACGTGCTGGGGGCGGCACCTGGGCGGAGCTAGGCAGCCACGCCTCAGCAACATGGGCACTCATTGGTTGGCTAGGCGCACGTACTGGGGGCTGCACCTGGGCGGGACGAGGCAGCCACGCCTCAGCAAGAGAGGCACTGATTGGTTGGCGAGGCACGCGTGCTGGGGGCGGCACCTGGGCAGAGCTAGCCAGCCACGCCTCAGCAACAATGGCACTGATTGGTTGGCTAGGAACGCCTGCAGGGGGCGGCACCTGGGCGGAGCTAGGCAGCCGCGCCTCAGCAAGAGAGGCACTGATTGGTTGGCTAGGCGCACGTGCTGGGGGCGACTCCTTGTGGAGCTAGCCAGCCACACCTCGGCAAGAGAGTCGCTGATTGGTTGGCTATGCGCACGTGCTGGAGGCGGCACCTGG
>NW_021897615.1:0-606 GCF_006229205.1 Suricata suricatta
ATCGATTCCAGCAGAAGCCTTCTAGAACTGACCAATGAATTTAGTAAAGTCACAGACTACAAATTCAACGTACTGTCTTTGGTGAGTGCTGCCCTTTCGGTGATGACAAGGCAAAGGCCAGTGATGCCCAGGGCCCAAATGTGGACCCTGTCGAAAGGAATCTGTCTGCAGCCACCTTACAGGAGATCCCACCAACAAGATTACTGGGTACTAATGAAAGGGAAGGAACACTGCCAGAAGGGCCGAGGAGTGGGTTATGCAGACCACAGACAGGAGGCAGGCCCACCTCAGCAATATCACAGAAGTCCCCTGAAGAGAATCCACCTGTGCATCCATGAAATGAAGACCTACAGGGGTGCCTGGGTGGCTCAGCTGGTTAAGCATCGGACTCTTGATTTTGGCTCAGATCATGATCTCATGGTTCATGACTTTGAGTCCTGAATCAGACTCTGTGCTCACAATGCACGGCCTGCTTGGGATTCTCTCTCCCGTCCTCTGCCCTTCCCCCGCTCTCACTTGCTCTCTAAATAAATAAGTAACCTTAAAAAAAAAACATGTAGGAATTTTCCACTGGCTACACAGAGAACCAGATCCCAGATTGCGAAT
>NW_021897616.1:0-606 GCF_006229205.1 Suricata suricatta
TTTTTTCTGTTTGGGGCCAGAAAGTGAGTAATTTGGGCTTTGAAGCCACGGCTACTCAAATTTGCTATTATCTTGCGAAAGCAGCCAAGGACAATCTAGGAGTGAGCAAGCAAGCCAGTGGGTGTGTTCCAATAAAACTTTATTTATAAAAACAGGGAGAGCAGCTGTAGCCTGCGGCCCCCAGTGCAGAACAGAAAAGGATCCTCACACCAGATGGAGGAGGAGGAGGAGGCTGAGAAGCGGCACACTCATCCCGGACGGGCCGGCAAACCCAGAAAACACTGTGGTTCTTTCCTTGCCGCTGCACACTGCTCTTCCTGTTGTACCCAGATTTTAATATCGCCCCAAAAACCAGAGATTACCTGGGAGACCGAATCACGCATGCAAAAGCAAAGGACTTGATTACAAATTTAGGCCCGGCCAGCCTAAACTCGGGCTCATAGACTTCAACAATACACTGGATCCACGTGGAGCCACCCCTGAACAAGGCGGGGCAGGGCCTTTTATGAGTTTGGGAAGGGGAGTTACAGGAAATTGTGACACAGGTACAGGGGTCCAATCATTATAGCATCACATCATTGACAGTAGCTTTAACCAATTACAGAG
>NW_021897617.1:0-606 GCF_006229205.1 Suricata suricatta
ATAGCTGTGAAATTAGGTGATCAACTAGTTGTTACTTAACCTTCTAATTTCTGTATAAGTCTAATTACATGACATAGAAGTTGGTGTTTTGATATTTTACTTTGCTTTTCTGTTTGGAGTGTCATTGTAACTACTGTATTGTAAATGATGGAAAATTATTGCATATGTTAAAAAAATAAATTGTGTTATATTAAAAAAAATAAAATATGTATCTTTCTACCATAAAAAATAACAGATTCAATACTGTTAATGTTCAGAATTTATGTTCAGAGTCTTTTTGGTCAGTGTACCTACATCAAATCATTTCAGCCAGAGCTGACAATATATTTTTTTCATCCCTTATTTAGCACTCTTAAACTTATTCTCACCTGAATTCATCAGGTCCGTGTCAATATAGTTTGGTAAAATTCTTTCTTGTGTCTGGTGCATCCTGTGAGGTCAGACTTTGTAGTCACCCTTTTGTGGTCTGCTGCATGTAGTTGGAAGTCTAAGTGAAGGAAAAAGTAATGGATGTAGAAACTGAGAACAGGCATCTACCTAATAAGCCACGGTCAGGTGAGATCTTTGTGAAGAGATAAGGCAATACTGAGCTAATCCCTTCATGGG
>NW_021897618.1:0-606 GCF_006229205.1 Suricata suricatta
TACTGTATTGTAAATGATGGCAAATAATTGCATATGTTAAAAAAATAGTGTTATATTCTAAAAAAAAAGTTACCACAAAAAAATGTTAGGAAATTGACATAATGAATGATAAGGCACCTTAGTCAGGATATTAGTTATAAGATGTCTTGTCCTCATTGTCATCTACCCATTCTGGCATCTCCTGAGAAGTTGATTCTCTTTGGTCCATGGCTATTGATCCAAACAGGAAACTGCTGAGTGTTCTTTGTTTCCAATAATAAGGCTTCTTCCATCTTTTCTGTTTTATGGTCAGGTCATTCTTGCTCCTGCATTATGCTCAAGCCTGGGGCACTTCTTGAGCTGCAGAACTTCGTAATTAGACCTGCCATGTAATCCAACTGTATCAGGCACTTCTGAGGCCCTATGTGAGAAACAGAGTACACATTTCTCTTCTGGAATTTTCACTGATCAAAACTCTCCTCCCAGTCAACCTGGGGAGCAGACCACAGGACCATCCTTTCCCAGGGACTCACCCACATCTATGCAGTCATTGTCACGAGCACAGAGCAAGACAGCTATGGCCTGAATGAAGTTAGGCGAGGGGGAGGAAAGGACCAAAGGCTCGAA
>NW_021897619.1:0-606 GCF_006229205.1 Suricata suricatta
AAAAAAAAGCTAGTATTTATTTAATCTCTGTTACCACTTTTCACACATAGACTTGAATCATCTTCTTTGCTTTTTAAATAAAATATAGTTCTAATTTATGATTTGTATGTTTTAAATCTATAAATCTTTCTCCATCAATTTTTAAGAAATTCCAAGTACTTAGCACAAAATTGCCTTTTTCCTCACCCTGCACTCTAGTTTCTAAAATATGTCAGGCTATTTCATTTCCCCTTCCTTTTGTTCTTTTTGTATTCTCCTTCTGTAATATTTTCATCATTTATAGTGCATTTAAGGATGGTTTTTATAAATGGGAAAGACTACTCAGATGTTTCTTTCTGTCTTAAAAATTAATATTTGATTTATTAAAATTACATACTTGAATTCTTAGTCCCTTATCAAGGTTTTTTAAAAAATTTTTAAATGTTTTATTTATTTTTGAGACAGAGAGAGACAGAGTATGAGAGGGGGAGGGGCAGAGAGACAGGGAGACACAGAATCCAAAACAGACTCCAGGCTCTGAGCTGTCAACACAGAGCCTGACAAGGGGCTCCAACCCACGAACATGAGATAGTGACCTGAGCTGAAGTCGGAGGCTTAACCGACTGA
>NW_021897620.1:0-606 GCF_006229205.1 Suricata suricatta
GTAAAACTTTGATTACACATTGTTTAGGGCCTTCAAGAGGAAAGCTTTTCTTTGTGTTATTCTTTATCCAGAGCACACTGGGGCCACATGGAAATCGTTTGGTTAGATTTCGTTAATATTATAAAATCAAGAAGACCACAAAGAGATTTTTAATACAAATGGATGGACACATATCTCTACATGCCAAAATCATCGTTTGTTTATTGTTCTAAATGAAACATTTTAAATCATCTTACTGCCTGCTGATTTTTATGTCATCAAATTTTTAAACAAAAATTATAGTATTTATATTGAAAAACAATTTAAAAAAGCATGTCAGAATAATAGTAAACAGAGACTCTTGCAAACTAATTAAGCCATTATTTGTTTTCTTAACTGGTTGAACTAAGAAAATATGAATAAAATAATAAATATAATTGAGGTTTAGATTTTTTTTCATTTACCTTGGGCCCCAAGTAATGAAAACTTTATTCCAGATCACATCTCAGAAAGCTCTGTGCCCCGTTCAAAAGCAGGCAGTCCCTGTGATGTTCTGGGGACAGAGGACAGACATGCAGGGATTTCCTCAGGCAGGACTTGATCTCTCTTTCTCTCTCTCTCTCTCTC
>NW_021897621.1:0-606 GCF_006229205.1 Suricata suricatta
TTGATAATTGCTTTCATTAGGTAATTTCTGGGATAGGGCAATTCTAGCATGTTTTTGTTGGGGGAGGAGAGGGGGCTTAATTTGGTCTACATAATGCCAGGCTCCTGCAAGGAGAAAAGCCCAATTAAAGGGACATACGCCTACTTCAAGTGTCATCATACGGGCTCCCAGAGCATGGGACCTTTATTTAGCATAACCTTACCACTCATAACTGCAACCAGGGCTGGACTTACTTAGAGAAATACTGGAAATTTTCCAGCTGACTGGTTAGTTAATTGACCCTCCTTTGGGAATGTGGCAGGAGAAGTAAAGGAAGGAAGATCGGTTTCCTGATGTTCCTGAAAACAATTTAGAAATACGGCATGATGGGAATTTACCAACTTTTTCCTTTGGGTATTATTGCCCTTAGTAGAATGATCCAGGTCCTTCTAGGGTCCAAGTGATCCCAGGAAATAAATTTAGCCATGGAAGGAAAAGATATTTTCTTCTCTATATAATTTGGCACAATGCTTAAACCAATTAACATCCACAGAGAAGAGTTGAATAAATAAAGCACCTTTTATAAGGTACAATGTCTTTAAAAGTAAAATATTAAGAAAAATTATG
>NW_021897622.1:0-606 GCF_006229205.1 Suricata suricatta
TCCATCATTTTGATAAAAGAAGGCAGGGGCCTCCCAGGTGAGATGCAAGAATGTTGGATGCTGGCCGACCTTCCATTGCAAATTCAGGGCCTTCGCTCTGCCTACCTGCTGCTGTCTTAGGATATTCCTTGGTCTGGTCTCTACAGAAAGCCCTCGTTTCCTCTCAAGATATTCACACTCAGGGCTTCATCTCTACAAGTCCTCTAACACCCCTGGAGGCCAATGGTTGGTAATGACTTACCCAAGAGATAATTTTCTTGCATTTTCAAGACCCCAAATCCAAAGGCTTGACCAGTGGGGAAATTTTAGACTCCAGACAGACTCAAGGGAGACTTAGTAGGAGATAAGAAAGCTTTTTGGGGATTCTTAAATCACTTGCAAATAGCAACCTTATTTATTTGCCTGGAACACTTTCAACAGAGTCAAGATTTCCTTTGCATTTAGCACCTTTTAATCTTGCACAGGGAAAGGGAGCAAGATAGAGAGTAAAGAGAGCAAGAAGCCTCAAGATTGATGCTGTGAGTCCACATACTTAGATATGCCCTTACATAAAGGCATTCGATGCTGTGCAGAGGGCAAAGCCGCTGCCGAGAATCTGCTTCAATT
>NW_021897623.1:0-1367 GCF_006229205.1 Suricata suricatta
TACCCCAAGAAAGGCTGGGAGTTGTTTGCCCAGCCTGAGGAATGGGGGGCTCATGTCACCTTCTCCTCTGGCCCAGTGTGTTTGGTGAATTTGCCACCTCTCCTCTGCCCTCCCGTCCCCTCTCCTTTGTGGGCAGCTCTGGACCCCCGAGCGGCTCTCTCCTCACCTCCCAAAGCCTTCTGCTCATTTTCTCGGTGAAGCCTCCATCTCTGTGAATCTTCATGGCCATTTCGCTTGTGAGAATTGTTGGGCCCATTTTACGGATGAGGAAACTGAGGCCCAGAGACAGGAGAGGGCACTGCTGGGGGTGTAGAGCGGAGGCAGGTGCATGCCTGGGGGCTCTGTGGGCTGCTGGTCACTGAGACACAGAGCTCATTCAGCTTCCCCACGGGGCCGTGTGTTCTGGGTCTGGGGCACAGTCACCCTGACTCAGTGTCCCCTACTTCAGACTTGAGACATTGATAGCTAGGATCATGTGCTGGCATGTGATGCCAGCATGGGCGGTGGCCACGTTTCTTCGTAATAGTTGTATTGCCTCCTACTTTTATTTTGTTAATGTATTTGATTTTATTACAATTTTTAAAATATTTATTTTGGAGAGACATAGAGAGAGAGGCTTGAGGAGGAGTAGACTGAGGGAGACAGGATCTGAAGCAGGTTCTGGGCTGTCAGCATACAGCCCAACGAGGGGCTCAAACTCATGCACCATAAGATCATGACTTGAGCTGAAGTTGGACGCTTACCTGACTGGGCCACCCAGGCGCCTCTTATTTATTATTTTTAATAAATGAACATAGCAGTCCCTTTATCAGAGCTTTTGGGTTTGTTTTTTTTGGTAATTGGGCCCTTAGCCAGATTTTACTATATAATTGGTGTCCTGGTGATCCTTGTGCTTTATTCTATTTAAAAACACTCGCGGTGCCTTGGATGCTCAGTCGGTTCAGTGTCCAGCTCTTGATTTTGGCTCAGAGCATGATCTTGCGGTTTGTGGGTTCGAGCCCCACCGCGGGGCTCTGCGCTGACAGCATGGAGCTTGCTTGGGATTCTCTCTCTCTCTCTTTCTCTCTCTCTCTCTCTGCCCCTCCACCCCCAAATAAACAAATAAACATTAATAACAACCCACTCTTCTCTGAAGGGGTCCATCGATGTCACCTGTTGAAGGGGTCCGCGGCACAGAAAGGGTGGTTGGTGGAAGGGCCAGCCAGTTGTGGGTCTGCGTCCTGACGCCGCCCTGCACCGCTGCATGAGTGCATGACCTGGGCGGGCACCTCGCGGGGGAGTCCAGGCAGCATTTCCTCCAGCGGCAGGTCTAGGGAAGAGGCACCTGGTACAAGACAGACCCCTGAGCCTCCTCACTTTCAAATCAG
>NW_021897624.1:0-606 GCF_006229205.1 Suricata suricatta
ATTATCAAGCATAATGATTGCTATTTTTGTTTTAAAAATTTCCCTCAGTAGTCTCAATTCCATTAGAATTCCAAGCTGTTATAATACTATTCCTTTGGAACCTAATATATTGAAATGAAGATCTGTTAAATCAGATTGTAATTTGTAACCTACCAAATGCTCTGGTCCAGGGTTTGGTTCTTCCAGGTTGACAATTACTAACTTGCACTTAACTCCAGTACCACTAGGGGGCACCTCAACAAATTAATTTTGGAGCCTACTGTAATAACTGGCAGACATGAGTTAATGAATTTCTAAATGTGACTTATACTCTGGGAGTAGCCTGCTCAGTGTACTTAATGCACAACATCTTTGGTTTCAAACATGTATAAATTGATTGTAGCAGAATTCCACATCAGGGTGTGAATTCCTAAGGTACTGGGTCATATACTTAGGTAAGATTCTATTTGTGAAGGACATCTCTGATTTCTGAGGCTTTCTACCCCAGCTGTGGTCATACGTAGCCCTGCTCGGTCAAACTATCAAATCAGGCTACTTATTACAACAAGGTACCAACTCATTTTCATAAGCACTTGTAAAGAGAGCTGACATAAAAAAAAAAAAAAA